>NW_027226027.1:0-28508 GCF_038994185.2 Dermacentor albipictus | reverse complement strand
AAATGGGGAAGGAACAGTCAGAGAAAATGTACGGGCCCCTTGCTTTGAAGAAGCGTGGCACCATTGGTTTATTTCTTTTCGCTTGTCTATGTTTGGATTACTACTGCGAAGTCACTGGCATGTGCGTGCAAAGGGCATAGCCGAGGACCAAGCAAGGCGTACACAGTGATGTGTACGCCTCTCATGACAACAACGGGTTGTCATGAGAGAACTACTGCAGCCATGTAAACAAGGTTCTTGTTGCATGTGAGAAAGAAATGTCTGGTGGTGCTGTGACGTTCCTTTTTTCTTTTTTTTTTTCCTTCCATAATGCTCGAGTACTGGCAGGTTAAGAGGTACAAAGTTTCATATCTCAACAATACAAAGCGGTACCGCGATCGTGTGAGCTGCACACAACTACTCACGGAAGTTTTGTCTAAAAATTTTTATCCCACCGAAAACGCCTGTAACGTCTACGAAGGTATTGTAAAAGCCATACTCACACATGACTGGTATATCTCATCGAGGCGTGTAAATTGTGTTCCCTTTATACATATCGCCTTGTGCAATTAACAGAATTTCCAAATCCAGTTCCATCGCTGTGTGACGGAGCCTTCAAGCGCACAGTGGAACTGTTTTTTCTCTCTTCCATTTCACAGTTTTCCACACTCACTGAGAAAATAAAAAAAAAAGAATATTAAGAAAGAGGCAGAGCTCGGCATCAGTTGAAAATTGCACTGTTGCAGGCGCGGCCTTTGAACATCTTCGTTTACACGCAATTAGGCGCACCAAATTCGGTGCATTAGTTGGCGAGGAAATACATTTCTCCCGGCGGCTGCCGAGCTGGAGCTTCGCTATAAGATGACAACAACGCCGTCGATCCTGTGGCGAAGTTGCGTGCGTGAATGAAATCGAAAAAGCTAGCTGACGAAATGTAGGCACTGTATAGAGCAAAGTGTTGCGTTTCATGAGTGTTTGTCAAAACATGGGTGTCCCTTGCAAGTGCGAAAACTGTGTGCCGAATGCGTGGCACGGGGAAGCCGCGCTTGGGATCGCGCCTGCGAAGCGTTGGTTGATGCTACCTTGACATATTGTTTAAGGACCCTTCATACACACGGAAGTACCGCTTGCCTGTCCATAGTTTTGAGGCCCCAATTAGTTGCCCATGTCTCCTAACGCGCGTTCAACACCTGTCAATATTGTATTCCAAATTCGCTCTTAGAGCGGAAGTACATCGTTTTCCCTGCAACTCTCAAGTGGTGCTGGTAGTCCGTACGTGAGTTTGTCGTTAATCTTGCGAGGCGCATGCGTTCTTCTATGCGTGGACGGCAAAGTGCGGTACTGGAGTGTCTGCACATGCGAGACGGTTTGCCTCCGAGTGCGGCCAAAACACGACGTTGTTGCCCCTCGAGAAGGCACCGTGGCGCGCACTTGTAGTTCGTGAAACGAGCATCAGCATGATCAAATCAAGGCAGTGGACAAGCAGTAATGTACCCTAAACCTGCCACCCATCTCCGTCGCGCGGAGATCGCGATAACAGCTCCGATGGCGTTGGGCGTGGAGCGCTAACCACTGTCGAGATCAGTGGTGTGGTCTCACACTCGGCACTGGCAATTCGCGACGCGCGGCGGTATAAGCGAGATTGTGGTGTTGGCTGAAACGGAAGAGAACAGCGCGGCATGCTGTCGTGTTTAAACTCAATTAAACCGCCTGCGAATGTGCTTTCCTTAGCCGCGAACAGGGCGGCCGCGCGAAAACGTGCCTCCTCCAGCATCCTGGCGAACGGCGGCGGCGTGCGCACCGCCCGAGACGGCTGCGCTGGCGCTGGCCAATCGGCGGGTGACTTGGAGAGGAGAAGAGTAGTGCGGCGAAGCACGACGCGCGCGGCGCAGGGGTCATTTTCACTCCGGCAGTCGACGACTTCGGACGCTCGCTCCGTTCGCCATGGCCAGGACCAAGCAAACCGCCCGTAAGAGCACCGGTGGGAAGGCTCCGCGTAAGCAGCTTGCTACCAAGGCTGCTCGCAAGAGTGCACCTGCCACAGGAGGGGTTAAGAAACCGCATCGCTACAGGCCTGGGACCGTGGCCCTTCGTGAAATTCGCCGCTACCAGAAGTCGACCGAACTTCTCATCCGCAAGCTGCCGTTCCAGCGCTTGGTGAGGGAAATCGCTCAGGATTTCAAGACCGACCTCCGATTCCAGAGTTCGGCTGTGATGGCCCTTCAGGAGGCCAGCGAGGCCTACCTGGTCGGTCTCTTCGAGGACACCAACCTGTGCGCCATCCACGCCAAGCGCGTTACCATCATGCCGAAGGACATCCAGCTGGCCCGGCGCATCCGTGGCGAGCGCGCCTAAGTTCGGCCGCTGTCTGCGCCGCAGCCTCGGTCGGTCAGGCAAGCAACACAAAACGGTCCTTCTCAGGACCACCTACATGTTTGCTTCGGCCACGGGAGCACGCGAGACCACGTACTCCAACCGTACCCTCTCGGTCTGTCTGTTCTGTTGTTGTTTTTTTATTATTAATATTTGTGCGTGTGTGTCTGTGGTGGGCTGCCGGTGCGAGGTGTTGCCTCGTTTGGTATGCATATGGTAAGTATTGCGCGCGCTCGAGCACGAACAAGAAGAGAGAGGAAAATAAAAAAAAGAAACAAAATGCGCGTTCGTTGCGAAACGGTTCGCGCATTCATGCGAAGAAGCCGCGCCCCAAAACGAAATTAACGCGGCCGATGTTGCGTGCAAGCTTTCGTGTATTGGAATGCCATGCGTGCGTTTGTTCACGTTCCTCATGCATACCTGCCTGGCTCATAAGTAAGTGCATGCTGGTTGCGGATATGGCCCATTTGTTGTTTGTTTTTAAGGGCCCATATCACAGTCCACTACGCGAATTGCAGTGAGGCTCGTGCCTGTGCGCCCCCGGACACCCTGAAGCTCGCTTTCTATCTACATTCGTGCACTGACATGCCAGCTAGCTAGCAGCAGCAGCAGCGTCAGTTCAAGAGTGGGCACGGTTGCGATAATTCAAACAGAGGGAAACGGGCGCAGAGAACGGGATTGCCAAGCAAAACCCTGCCGTCACACGCATTTCGGTGGTCCTGACAAGGACCGTTGGGTTGTGCGACGAGCGCGACTGTAGTCCGGCGGCTGGGAGCTCGCTTACGCCTTCTTCTCGGTCTTCTTTGGGAGAAGCACAGCTTGGATGTTGGGCAAGACGCCGCCCTGCGCGATCGTCACGCCGGAGAGCAGCTTGTTCAGCTCCTCGTCGTTGCGGATGGCGAGCTGCAGGTGGCGGGGGATGATCCTGGTCTTCTTGTTGTCACGAGCCGCGTTGCCAGCGAGCTCGAGCACTTCGGCAGCCAGGTACTCGAGGACGGCCGCGAGGTAGACGGGAGCGCCCGCTCCGACGCGCTCGGCGTAGTTTCCCTTGCGCAGGAGACGGTGGATACGGCCCACGGGGAACTGGAGACCCGCGCGGCTGGAACGCGTCTTGCTCTTGCCCTTCGCCTTGCCGCCTTTGCCGCGTCCGGACATGCTGGTGCTGTTGCTGAGACTGAGGACGAAACAACGACTTGCACAGTCGCGATCGGTGAGCGATTTGAGCCGTGCTCGTAGCGCCTTCGCCGCTCTCGCCGCCGCCGGTCCCAAAGGAAAGCGCGAGCGAGCACGAGGGAGAGGGAGAGAAGCCGCGCGGACCAATGGCGAGCGCGGCAATGCGAGGTCCCGTCAACACCACCCTCCCGCCATAAAAGCGCGGCGCACGCGACCGGTCGCGCGTATTCCGATCTCGTTTGTTCGGCTACTGACACTGCCGCGATGCCTCCCCAGCCCAGCGGTAAGGCCGTGAAGAAGGCCGGCAAGGCGCAGAAGAACGTGCGCGCCACCGACAAGAAGAAGAAGAAGCGCCGCAGGAAGGAGAGCTTCTCCATCTATATCTACAAGGTGCTGAAGCAGGTGCACCCGGACACTGGAGTCTCCAGCAAGGCCATGTCTATCATGAACAGCTTCGTGAACGACATCTTCGAGCGTATCGCCGCGGAGTCGTCCCGTCTGGCTCACTACAACAAGCGCTCGACCATCACGAGCCGGGAGATCCAGACGGCCGTGCGTCTGCTGTTGCCCGGTGAGCTGGCCAAACACGCCGTGTCCGAGGGCACCAAAGCCGTCACCAAGTACACCAGCTCCAAGTAGGCGACCGAGCGCTCGTCCGCGCAGCCAACACCCAACGGCTCTTCTCAGAGCCACCCAAGGTGTCTGCATTGGCATTGGGATGTAGCGAGAATCTCGACAATTCCGTCCGTTCCCTCTGTTTGACGCTTCCTCGTTTGCAAACGCCAGGCGCGCGCTGTTTGCGTTCTCGTTGTGACAGCGCGTGCGCTGAAAGATTTGTAGCAGAAACGCACAGAACGCCATGCGCTCAGCACAACAACACACACACAAAAAGGGACTCTCACGCGCCGATAGGGCCATTTTACTCCGCATTGGCTGCTTCAACACAGCGCAGCGGATGTCTCGCCATTCAGTTCCGTTTGCCAGAACTGCACTGCTGGCGTTGATGAAACTCTCGCACACGTACTTCTCGACTGCGCCGCATATATCTCAGCTCGTGAAATCCTAATCGACGCCCAGGACTCCCCATAGCCCGTCCCGAGGACTTTCTGTTTCCTAGGGGTCTTGCGGGTTTACTCAAAAGAGCCTTCCCAGCTCTCATTGATTTCTTTGAGTCGTCGAACCTTACCACGCGGCCATCGGCGCCGTTTCACGCTTCTTTTCTTCACGGCCTTACGCTCGTCCTCTCCCGTATTTGTTTCTCTTCACTCCTTTATTCGCCTTACCCTCCCCCGTGCAGTACTGTTGAGGTGACCTCCTAAGCGAGAGACTGTTGCGGTACTGCACTCTTCTCTTCTTTTACCAGTTCAACGTCACTTACTACTACTTCTTGTTTACAAACACGCGGCGCGCGCTGTCGGACAGCGCGTGTGCTACAACTTTTGTAGCAGAGCCGCACAGGAAGCCATGGGCTCAGCACAACAACACGCACAAAGCAAGTATGGGATGGGGCGCGTGAGGCGACTCTGCGCGAGCGGCCACGTTCGCCTGCACTAATTACCACGGCGCGTGTTTCACACACCTAGGACGATGAGGCGGTCGTTGCTGCACATTTACTTAATTCTGGTGTAGCGTAACTTTTAAAAGCAGGCAGCCCTCATCCCTCTTTTGTTTTTTTCACGCTTTATGTCTTCTCTTGTTTCGACGCGCTTTTAAAAGCGGGTCCTGAGGTGTGCCTTCATGGCTGCTAGAATGCCCTCTCGGCGGCCGCCCGCACGTAGGCAGCAGTGCTCCGGACTGAAATTCAGAGCCGCGCCATGCCAGTGCCGCATCGCTGTAGCAGTGGCTGGCGAGCGGAAATGGGTTAGCACGTTCACGAAGCAGCAGTGCGTAAGGGATATTTTACACTGTTATTACAAATGTATGTGTGAGTGGCTTTAAAAGGGGGAAAAGGAAGAGATAAGTACAGCGCTGTTACTGCCTCTCGTGCGAGGGCACCTTCACGGCGCTGTACGGGTGAGGGGAAAGGGATAAGAAAGGGTAGTGAAGAAAACAGAGTATAAAAGTGAATTATTACAAATGTAAGCTCTCCGCACACTTACATAGCTAGCGGTTTCGCGCGCGCCCTGCGTATAGCTGCCTTCGTACGGGGCGACGGGAGAGGGAGGAGGTCGGAGCGCCGTCAACAATGCCCTCTCTCTCTTCCGTCCCCTAGAATGCTGAATTGGGCTCGCGCGCGCGTCTTACGCTGGTTTCGGTGACGTTATCTGCGAGGCTACGTAAGCTATCGCGACGAAATTTGACGGTCGTGTAGGCACCAGTGAGCGGTGCCGGCGTGCGAAATTTGAAACGCCTGAGGCGAAGAGAGCATGAACGCGCCCTGTTTTGCGACTAGTGATCAAGGGAACGATGTTGGCGTGGCTGAGTTTGAAGTTGTGCGCACGGTGTGCTTTGCGGCAATGACCAGAGTGCACTTGCAAGCGTATCCGAGCTACCGGTGAACAGAACGAGTAATCATAATTACGAGAACACAATAAACTTGTTCCTGGGGCGCGACACGAGCAGTGAGTGCGTGCAGCATAGGACAATAACGTTGTTGACACGTTCATTTATTTATTTTTTTTTTTTCTCTTGGCGCGTCGAGCAAAAGAAGAAGTGAGGCGGGTTGAACATCAGCAGTCAGAGGTGCCAAAGAGAAACAACATGAGAAAAAAAAAAAAAAAAAGTAAGCTCCGCGATTGTGTTACGAAGCCACTTGTCTCGAACTCAGTGCGTGGCCTAAGAAGGGCTCAGTGCAGCCACCCGCGACTCACTCGCGAAGAGAGGCCGCGCTGCCCGTGAGCCAATCGGCGCGCGTTTCGCCTCCTCGCCCTCTTTTTTGCGGCGCGGCTTCCTCGCTCGGTCGCGGCGCAGGGACTCGGCATTCGCTCTCCTGACTCGCTTCGAAGCAGCAGCAACAGCCGAGATGTCTGGACGTGGCAAGGGCGGCAAGGGGCTCGGCAAGGGTGGCGCGAAGCGTCATCGTAAGGTGTTGCGTGACAACATCCAAGGCATCACCAAGCCTGCCATCCGTCGCCTCGCTCGCCGTGGTGGTGTCAAGCGTATCTCTGGCCTGATCTACGAGGAGACACGCGGTGTGCTCAAGGTGTTCCTCGAGAACGTGATCCGGGACGCCGTCACCTACACTGAGCACGCCAAGCGCAAGACCGTGACCGCCATGGACGTGGTGTATGCCCTCAAGCGTCAGGGCCGCACCCTCTACGGTTTCGGAGGCTAAGCAGCACGCGTGCGCGCCGTCGTCTGCAAGCAGCGCATCAGCTCCTCTGAAGAACCCAACAGCCCTCTTCAGGGCTACCCACCTGGTGCTTCGGCAGTGACGCGCAGGATTTGCGATCTCCTGCTCCGTTAGCCCTCTTTTGCATGCCATTATCTCGCATTCGGCCGCACGAGACGCGCGGTGAACTTGGGTCAGGTGAGCGAGCGCAACCGCATGTATTTGCAAGGCGTGGTAGCATTGCTTTTCGCCCTCGCAAGGCGAGCTTTGCTCGATTGCATTTGCGCTCGCCACTGTGTGCTGTGTTGCTCCCATTTCAGTCGCCGTCAGTCTGTCCGAGTTGCGACGTGGCGGTCGTTCGTGCAGCTCAGTTGTCGCCTTTGGTTGGACCCTGGTAGAGGCAACCAGAGTGGAATGATGATTAAAAGCAAGAGGTAATCATAAGCTCGTCGATGCGCATTTTGTCGCTTTGAAGTGGCTCGCTTCCTCTACTCCCTTGGAGAAGAGTACGAGCCGCGCGGCAGCGGGCGCATTTCAGTTAGGTAAGTTTTATATTTGACAAAGATAGCTCATGTGGGTACGCAACAAAGCAAAGCACGAGGAAAATATTGCCGGGCACGGGCCAGTGTGTAACAGCTGAAAGCGAGTTTTCTACAGGCAGCGTTTATTTGTTCTTTCCAGTGCAAGCGTTAAATGATTGAGCCTACTGTGTCTTAGCTCAATTCGCATGGCTTCGTTGGTTTGCGTGTGTGCGTCGGAGAAAGAATAACGAGCCAGTCCTCTTGCCCTACGAGCTGAGCGCCCGTCGTGTCCCTCGTCTAGCCTGCGGTTGTTGCAAGCCACCACCGTGCGATTCACAATTGTGTAACTCTTTTGAGCGACGCAAATGAATGCTAAGGTGAGATTAGCTAGTTAACTTTCGCTAGAACCGAGCTCACTGCGTTGTATTCAAACGGACGAGGGTGCGCGCGGTGGACACCGAGGCGCGTGCTGTTTTCATTGATGCTGTTGTTTGTGATACTTGTGTACAGGGTCACAGTGGGATTTCTTATTAGCGCGCTATAGGTGATAAGCAGTTGGTTCGATGCCTACGTGGCTCTTCTTGCAAGCCAATGCACTCCTTAGTTGACCAGAACAAGCGGAAAATAAAATAGAGGAGCAGAGCGGCGAAGTGTGCTTACTGAGACAGAAATATGCTTGCACAGTGCAGACTCACTTTCTCTCGTTATTTCTATACGACTGGCTCTTTCGTCATGCGTGCGTGTAGGTGATGCTGGGCGACCCTTGTTCGCGCCATATACTTAGATCGGTCAGGAAGCGGGCGCTGGACATGCGCTGTATTTAAAGAAAACAAAACTTTTTCGAGCGACGTATCCGTGCATGCCACACGCCGCGCGAGCTGGGGAAAAAGAGAGAGAGGGATGGGCGATTTGAGCGGTGCATCACGTATTTGTCGAACTCTTCGCCGCCAGAGGGAGCCGCCTGTCCTACATACGAACATTTGTCCTTGTGGCAGCTTATGTCCGGCGTATTACGCGCTGTAAGGCGGTTGCGTAATGGCATGGACGCGCCAAAGTGCACAAGACTACCTCTTGCCGCTGCATCCCTGGAATTTCGTGTATGTGCAAGCTGCTGTACAGAAAGATTCCGAATTCGAACCGGCTCCCTCACTCGTGGCACATGTATTGGCACGCGAAGGTAAGAGAAACTGACACACGCCGGCCGTCGTCATTGCACGGATTTCGCATTCGTGTTGCGCTTAATGAAAGCCAAGCTCGCGCCTATTATTTTACATTTGTCCCACGAAGCCGCCGGGAAATAGCAACGTGAGGTGATGGCCAAACAAGTCAACAAATGGGGAAGGAACAGTCAGAGAAAATGTACGGGCCCCTTGCTTTGAAGAAGCGTGGCACCATTGGTTTATTTCTTTTCGCTTGTCTATGTTTGGATTACTACTGCGAAGTCACTGGCATGTGCGTGCAAAGGGCATAGCCGAGGACCAAGCAAGGCGTACACAGTGATGTGTACGCCTCTCATGACAACAACGGGTTGTCATGAGAGAACTACTGCAGCCATGTAAACAAGGTTCTTGTTGCATGTGAGAAAGAAATGTCTGGTGGTGCTGTGACGTTCCTTTTTTCTTTTTTTTTTTCCTTCCATAATGCTCGAGTACTGGCAGGTTAAGAGGTACAAAGTTTCATATCTCAACAATACAAAGCGGTACCGCGATCGTGTGAGCTGCACACAACTACTCACGGAAGTTTTGTCTAAAAATTTTTATCCCACCGAAAACGCCTGTAACGTCTACGAAGGTATTGTAAAAGCCATACTCACACATGACTGGTATATCTCATCGAGGCGTGTAAATTGTGTTCCCTTTATACATATCGCCTTGTGCAATTAACAGAATTTCCAAATCCAGTTCCATCGCTGTGTGACGGAGCCTTCAAGCGCACAGTGGAACTGTTTTTTCTCTCTTCCATTTCACAGTTTTCCACACTCACTGAGAAAATAAAAAAAAAAGAATATTAAGAAAGAGGCAGAGCTCGGCATCAGTTGAAAATTGCACTGTTGCAGGCGCGGCCTTTGAACATCTTCGTTTACACGCAATTAGGCGCACCAAATTCGGTGCATTAGTTGGCGAGGAAATACATTTCTCCCGGCGGCTGCCGAGCTGGAGCTTCGCTATAAGATGACAACAACGCCGTCGATCCTGTGGCGAAGTTGCGTGCGTGAATGAAATCGAAAAAGCTAGCTGACGAAATGTAGGCACTGTATAGAGCAAAGTGTTGCGTTTCATGAGTGTTTGTCAAAACATGGGTGTCCCTTGCAAGTGCGAAAACTGTGTGCCGAATGCGTGGCACGGGGAAGCCGCGCTTGGGATCGCGCCTGCGAAGCGTTGGTTGATGCTACCTTGACATATTGTTTAAGGACCCTTCATACACACGGAAGTACCGCTTGCCTGTCCATAGTTTTGAGGCCCCAATTAGTTGCCCATGTCTCCTAACGCGCGTTCAACACCTGTCAATATTGTATTCCAAATTCGCTCTTAGAGCGGAAGTACATCGTTTTCCCTGCAACTCTCAAGTGGTGCTGGTAGTCCGTACGTGAGTTTGTCGTTAATCTTGCGAGGCGCATGCGTTCTTCTATGCGTGGACGGCAAAGTGCGGTACTGGAGTGTCTGCACATGCGAGACGGTTTGCCTCCGAGTGCGGCCAAAACACGACGTTGTTGCCCCTCGAGAAGGCACCGTGGCGCGCACTTGTAGTTCGTGAAACGAGCATCAGCATGATCAAATCAAGGCAGTGGACAAGCAGTAATGTACCCTAAACCTGCCACCCATCTCCGTCGCGCGGAGATCGCGATAACAGCTCCGATGGCGTTGGGCGTGGAGCGCTAACCACTGTCGAGATCAGTGGTGTGGTCTCACACT
The DNA here is from genome assembly GCF_038994185.2 of Dermacentor albipictus. Lineage (NCBI taxonomy): Eukaryota > Metazoa > Arthropoda > Arachnida > Ixodida > Ixodidae > Dermacentor > Dermacentor albipictus. Next base: position 18,279 of record NW_027226027.1, on the reverse strand, counting down.
CGGCACTGGCAATTCGCGACGCGCGGCGGTATAAGCGAGATTGTGGTGTTGGCTGAAACGGAAGAGAACAGCGCGGCATGCTGTCGTGTTTAAACTCAATTAAACCGCCTGCGAATGTGCTTTCCTTAGCCGCGAACAGGGCGGCCGCGCGCGAAAACGTGCCTCCTCCAGCATCCTGGCGAACGGCGGCGGCGTGCGCACCGCCCGAGACGGCTGCGCTGGCGCTGGCCAATCGGCGGGTGACTTGGAGAGGAGAAGAGTAGTGCGGCGAAGCACGACGCGCGCGGCGCAGGGGTCATTTTCACTCCGGCAGTCGACGACTTCGGACGCTCGCTCCGTTCGCCATGGCCAGGACCAAGCAAACCGCCCGTAAGAGCACCGGTGGGAAGGCTCCGCGTAAGCAGCTTGCTACCAAGGCTGCTCGCAAGAGTGCACCTGCCACAGGAGGGGTTAAGAAACCGCATCGCTACAGGCCTGGGACCGTGGCCCTTCGTGAAATTCGCCGCTACCAGAAGTCGACCGAACTTCTCATCCGCAAGCTGCCGTTCCAGCGCTTGGTGAGGGAAATCGCTCAGGATTTCAAGACCGACCTCCGATTCCAGAGTTCGGCTGTGATGGCCCTTCAGGAGGCCAGCGAGGCCTACCTGGTCGGTCTCTTCGAGGACACCAACCTGTGCGCCATCCACGCCAAGCGCGTTACCATCATGCCGAAGGACATCCAGCTGGCCCGGCGCATCCGTGGCGAGCGCGCCTAAGTTCGGCCGCTGTCTGCGCCGCAGCCTCGGTCGGTCAGGCAAGCAACACAAAACGGTCCTTCTCAGGACCACCTACATGTTTGCTTCGGCCACGGGAGCACGCGAGACCACGTACTCCAACCGTACCCTCTCGGTCTGTCTGTTCTGTTGTTGTTTTTTTATTATTAATATTTGTGCGTGTGTGTCTGTGGTGGGCTGCCGGTGCGAGGTGTTGCCTCGTTTGGTATGCATATGGTAAGTATTGCGCGCGCTCGAGCACGAACAAGAAGAGAGAGGAAAATAAAAAAAAGAAACAAAATGCGCGTTCGTTGCGAAACGGTTCGCGCATTCATGCGAAGAAGCCGCGCCCCAAAACGAAATTAACGCGGCCGATGTTGCGTGCAAGCTTTCGTGTATTGGAATGCCATGCGTGCGTTTGTTCACGTTCCTCATGCATACCTGCCTGGCTCATAAGTAAGTGCATGCTGGTTGCGGATATGGCCCATTTGTTGTTTGTTTTTAAGGGCCCATATCACAGTCCACTACGCGAATTGCAGTGAGGCTCGTGCCTGTGCGCCCCCGGACACCCTGAAGCTCGCTTTCTATCTACATTCGTGCACTGACATGCCAGCTAGCTAGCAGCAGCAGCAGCGTCAGTTCAAGAGTGGGCACGGTTGCGATAATTCAAACAGAGGGAAACGGGCGCAGAGAACGGGATTGCCAAGCAAAACCCTGCCGTCACACGCATTTCGGTGGTCCTGACAAGGACCGTTGGGTTGTGCGACGAGCGCGACTGTAGTCCGGCGGCTGGGAGCTCGCTTACGCCTTCTTCTCGGTCTTCTTTGGGAGAAGCACAGCTTGGATGTTGGGCAAGACGCCGCCCTGCGCGATCGTCACGCCGGAGAGCAGCTTGTTCAGCTCCTCGTCGTTGCGGATGGCGAGCTGCAGGTGGCGGGGGATGATCCTGGTCTTCTTGTTGTCACGAGCCGCGTTGCCAGCGAGCTCGAGCACTTCGGCAGCCAGGTACTCGAGGACGGCCGCGAGGTAGACGGGAGCGCCCGCTCCGACGCGCTCGGCGTAGTTTCCCTTGCGCAGGAGACGGTGGATACGGCCCACGGGGAACTGGAGACCCGCGCGGCTGGAACGCGTCTTGCTCTTGCCCTTCGCCTTGCCGCCTTTGCCGCGTCCGGACATGCTGGTGCTGTTGCTGAGACTGAGGACGAAACAACGACTTGCACAGTCGCGATCGGTGAGCGATTTGAGCCGTGCTCGTAGCGCCTTCGCCGCTCTCGCCGCCGCCGGTCCCAAAGGAAAGCGCGAGCGAGCACGAGGGAGAGGGAGAGAAGCCGCGCGGACCAATGGCGAGCGCGGCAATGCGAGGTCCCGTCAACACCACCCTCCCGCCATAAAAGCGCGGCGCACGCGACCGGTCGCGCGTATTCCGATCTCGTTTGTTCGGCTACTGACACTGCCGCGATGCCTCCCCAGCCCAGCGGTAAGGCCGTGAAGAAGGCCGGCAAGGCGCAGAAGAACGTGCGCGCCACCGACAAGAAGAAGAAGAAGCGCCGCAGGAAGGAGAGCTTCTCCATCTATATCTACAAGGTGCTGAAGCAGGTGCACCCGGACACTGGAGTCTCCAGCAAGGCCATGTCTATCATGAACAGCTTCGTGAACGACATCTTCGAGCGTATCGCCGCGGAGTCGTCCCGTCTGGCTCACTACAACAAGCGCTCGACCATCACGAGCCGGGAGATCCAGACGGCCGTGCGTCTGCTGTTGCCCGGTGAGCTGGCCAAACACGCCGTGTCCGAGGGCACCAAAGCCGTCACCAAGTACACCAGCTCCAAGTAGGCGACCGAGCGCTCGTCCGCGCAGCCAACACCCAACGGCTCTTCTCAGAGCCACCCAAGGTGTCTGCATTGGCATTGGGATGTAGCGAGAATCTCGACAATTCCGTCCGTTCCCTCTGTTTGACGCTTCCTCGTTTGCAAACGCCAGGCGCGCGCTGTTTGCGTTCTCGTTGTGACAGCGCGTGCGCTGAAAGATTTGTAGCAGAAACGCACAGAACGCCATGCGCTCAGCACAACAACACACACACAAAAAGGGACTCTCACGCGCCGATAGGGCCATTTTACTCCGCATTGGCTGCTTCAACACAGCGCAGCGGATGTCTCGCCATTCAGTTCCGTTTGCCAGAACTGCACTGCTGGCGTTGATGAAACTCTCGCACACGTACTTCTCGACTGCGCCGCATATATCTCAGCTCGTGAAATCCTAATCGACGCCCAGGACTCCCCATAGCCCGTCCCGAGGACTTTCTGTTTCCTAGGGGTCTTGCGGGTTTACTCAAAAGAGCCTTCCCAGCTCTCATTGATTTCTTTGAGTCGTCGAACCTTACCACGCGGCCATCGGCGCCGTTTCACGCTTCTTTTCTTCACGGCCTTACGCTCGTCCTCTCCCGTATTTGTTTCTCTTCACTCCTTTATTCGCCTTACCCTCCCCCGTGCAGTACTGTTGAGGTGACCTCCTAAGCGAGAGACTGTTGCGGTACTGCACTCTTCTCTTCTTTTACCAGTTCAACGTCACTTACTACTACTTCTTGTTTACAAACACGCGGCGCGCGCTGTCGGACAGCGCGTGTGCTACAACTTTTGTAGCAGAGCCGCACAGGAAGCCATGGGCTCAGCACAACAACACGCACAAAGCAAGTATGGGATGGGGCGCGTGAGGCGACTCTGCGCGAGCGGCCACGTTCGCCTGCACTAATTACCACGGCGCGTGTTTCACACACCTAGGACGATGAGGCGGTCGTTGCTGCACATTTACTTAATTCTGGTGTAGCGTAACTTTTAAAAGCAGGCAGCCCTCATCCCTCTTTTGTTTTTTTCACGCTTTATGTCTTCTCTTGTTTCGACGCGCTTTTAAAAGCGGGTCCTGAGGTGTGCCTTCATGGCTGCTAGAATGCCCTCTCGGCGGCCGCCCGCACGTAGGCAGCAGTGCTCCGGACTGAAATTCAGAGCCGCGCCATGCCAGTGCCGCATCGCTGTAGCAGTGGCTGGCGAGCGGAAATGGGTTAGCACGTTCACGAAGCAGCAGTGCGTAAGGGATTTTTACACTGTTATTACAAATGTATGTGTGAGTGGCTTTAAAAGGGGGAAAAGGAAGAGATAAGTACAGCGCTGTTACTGCCTCTCGTGCGAGGGCACCTTCACGGCGCTGTACGGGTGAGGGGAAAGGGATAAGAAAGGGTAGTGAAGAAAACAGAGTATAAAAGTGAATTATTACAAATGTAAGCTCTCCGCACACTTACATAGCTAGCGGTTTCGCGCGCGCCCTGCGTATAGCTGCCTTCGTACGGGGCGACGGGAGAGGGAGGAGGTCGGAGCGCCGTCAACAATGCCCTCTCTCTCTTCCGTCCCCTAGAATGCTGAATTGGGCTCGCGCGCGCGTCTTACGCTGGTTTCGGTGACGTTATCTGCGAGGCTACGTAAGCTATCGCGACGAAATTTGACGGTCGTGTAGGCACCAGTGAGCGGTGCCGGCGTGCGAAATTTGAAACGCCTGAGGCGAAGAGAGCATGAACGCGCCCTGTTTTGCGACTAGTGATCAAGGGAACGATGTTGGCGTGGCTGAGTTTGAAGTTGTGCGCACGGTGTGCTTTGCGGCAATGACCAGAGTGCACTTGCAAGCGTATCCGAGCTACCGGTGAACAGAACGAGTAATCATAATTACGAGAACACAATAAACTTGTTCCTGGGGCGCGACACGAGCAGTGAGTGCGTGCAGCATAGGACAATAACGTTGTTGACACGTTCATTTATTTATTTTTTTTTTTTCTCTTGGCGCGTCGAGCAAAAGAAGAAGTGAGGCGGGTTGAACATCAGCAGTCAGAGGTGCCAAAGAGAAACAACATGAGAAAAAAAAAAAAAAAAAGTAAGCTCCGCGATTGTGTTACGAAGCCACTTGTCTCGAACTCAGTGCGTGGCCTAAGAAGGGCTCAGTGCAGCCACCCGCGACTCACTCGCGAAGAGAGGCCGCGCTGCCCGTGAGCCAATCGGCGCGCGTTTCGCCTCCTCGCCCTCTTTTTTGCGGCGCGGCTTCCTCGCTCGGTCGCGGCGCAGGGACTCGGCATTCGCTCTCCTGACTCGCTTCGAAGCAGCAGCAACAGCCGAGATGTCTGGACGTGGCAAGGGCGGCAAGGGGCTCGGCAAGGGTGGCGCGAAGCGTCATCGTAAGGTGTTGCGTGACAACATCCAAGGCATCACCAAGCCTGCCATCCGTCGCCTCGCTCGCCGTGGTGGTGTCAAGCGTATCTCTGGCCTGATCTACGAGGAGACACGCGGTGTGCTCAAGGTGTTCCTCGAGAACGTGATCCGGGACGCCGTCACCTACACTGAGCACGCCAAGCGCAAGACCGTGACCGCCATGGACGTGGTGTATGCCCTCAAGCGTCAGGGCCGCACCCTCTACGGTTTCGGAGGCTAAGCAGCACGCGTGCGCGCCGTCGTCTGCAAGCAGCGCATCAGCTCCTCTGAAGAACCCAACAGCCCTCTTCAGGGCTACCCACCTGGTGCTTCGGCAGTGACGCGCAGGATTTGCGATCTCCTGCTCCGTTAGCCCTCTTTTGCATGCCATTATCTCGCATTCGGCCGCACGAGACGCGCGGTGAACTTGGGTCAGGTGAGCGAGCGCAACCGCATGTATTTGCAAGGCGTGGTAGCATTGCTTTTCGCCCTCGCAAGGCGAGCTTTGCTCGATTGCATTTGCGCTCGCCACTGTGTGCTGTGTTGCTCCCATTTCAGTCGCCGTCAGTCTGTCCGAGTTGCGACGTGGCGGTCGTTCGTGCAGCTCAGTTGTCGCCTTTGGTTGGACCCTGGTAGAGGCAACCAGAGTGGAATGATGATTAAAAGCAAGAGGTAATCATAAGCTCGTCGATGCGCATTTTGTCGCTTTGAAGTGGCTCGCTTCCTCTACTCCCTTGGAGAAGAGTACGAGCCGCGCGGCAGCGGGCGCATTTCAGTTAGGTAAGTTTTATATTTGACAAAGATAGCTCATGTGGGTACGCAACAAAGCAAAGCACGAGGAAAATATTGCCGGGCACGGGCCAGTGTGTAACAGCTGAAAGCGAGTTTTCTACAGGCAGCGTTTATTTGTTCTTTCCAGTGCAAGCGTTAAATGATTGAGCCTACTGTGTCTTAGCTCAATTCGCATGGCTTCGTTGGTTTGCGTGTGTGCGTCGGAGAAAGAATAACGAGCCAGTCCTCTTGCCCTACGAGCTGAGCGCCCGTCGTGTCCCTCGTCTAGCCTGCGGTTGTTGCAAGCCACCACCGTGCGATTCACAATTGTGTAACTCTTTTGAGCGACGCAAATGAATGCTAAGGTGAGATTAGCTAGTTAACTTTCGCTAGAACCGAGCTCACTGCGTTGTATTCAAACGGACGAGGGTGCGCGCGGTGGACACCGAGGCGCGTGCTGTTTTCATTGATGCTGTTGTTTGTGATACTTGTGTACAGGGTCACAGTGGGATTTCTTATTAGCGCGCTATAGGTGATAAGCAGTTGGTTCGATGCCTACGTGGCTCTTCTTGCAAGCCAATGCACTCCTTAGTTGACCAGAACAAGCGGAAAATAAAATAGAGGAGCAGAGCGGCGAAGTGTGCTTACTGAGACAGAAATATGCTTGCACAGTGCAGACTCACTTTCTCTCGTTATTTCTATACGACTGGCTCTTTCGTCATGCGTGCGTGTAGGTGATGCTGGGCGACCCTTGTTCGCGCCATATACTTAGATCGGTCAGGAAGCGGGCGCTGGACATGCGCTGTATTTAAAGAAAACAAAACTTTTTCGAGCGACGTATCCGTGCATGCCACACGCCGCGCGAGCTGGGGAAAAAGAGAGAGAGGGATGGGCGATTTGAGCGGTGCATCACGTATTTGTCGAACTCTTCGCCGCCAGAGGGAGCCGCCTGTCCTACATACGAACATTTGTCCTTGTGGCAGCTTATGTCCGGCGTATTACGCGCTGTAAGGCGGTTGCGTAATGGCATGGACGCGCCAAAGTGCACAAGACTACCTCTTGCCGCTGCATCCCTGGAATTTCGTGTATGTGCAAGCTGCTGTACAGAAAGATTCCGAATTCGAACCGGCTCCCTCACTCGTGGCACATGTATTGGCACGCGAAGGTAAGAGAAACTGACACACGCCGGCCGTCGTCATTGCACGGATTTCGCATTCGTGTTGCGCTTAATGAAAGCCAAGCTCGCGCCTATTATTTTACATTTGTCCCACGAAGCCGCCGGGAAATAGCAACGTGAGGTGATGGCCAAACAAGTCAACAAATGGGGAAGGAACAGTCAGAGAAAATGTACGGGCCCCTTGCTTTGAAGAAGCGTGGCACCATTGGTTTATTTCTTTTCGCTTGTCTATGTTTGGATTACTACTGCGAAGTCACTGGCATGTGCGTGCAAAGGGCATAGCCGAGGACCAAGCAAGGCGTACACAGTGATGTGTACGCCTCTCATGACAACAACGGGTTGTCATGAGAGAACTACTGCAGCCATGTAAACAAGGTTCTTGTTGCATGTGAGAAAGAAATGTCTGGTGGTGCTGTGACGTTCCTTTTTTCTTTTTTTTTTTCCTTCCATAATGCTCGAGTACTGGCAGGTTAAGAGGTACAAAGTTTCATATCTCAACAATACAAAGCGGTACCGCGATCGTGTGAGCTGCACACAACTACTCACGGAAGTTTTGTCTAAAAATTTTTATCCCACCGAAAACGCCTGTAACGTCTACGAAGGTATTGTAAAAGCCATACTCACACATGACTGGTATATCTCATCGAGGCGTGTAAATTGTGTTCCCTTTATACATATCGCCTTGTGCAATTAACAGAATTTCCAAATCCAGTTCCATCGCTGTGTGACGGAGCCTTCAAGCGCACAGTGGAACTGTTTTTTCTCTCTTCCATTTCACAGTTTTCCACACTCACTGAGAAAATAAAAAAAAAAGAATATTAAGAAAGAGGCAGAGCTCGGCATCAGTTGAAAATTGCACTGTTGCAGGCGCGGCCTTTGAACATCTTCGTTTACACGCAATTAGGCGCACCAAATTCGGTGCATTAGTTGGCGAGGAAATACATTTCTCCCGGCGGCTGCCGAGCTGGAGCTTCGCTATAAGATGACAACAACGCCGTCGATCCTGTGGCGAAGTTGCGTGCGTGAATGAAATCGAAAAAGCTAGCTGACGAAATGTAGGCACTGTATAGAGCAAAGTGTTGCGTTTCATGAGTGTTTGTCAAAACATGGGTGTCCCTTGCAAGTGCGAAAACTGTGTGCCGAATGCGTGGCACGGGGAAGCCGCGCTTGGGATCGCGCCTGCGAAGCGTTGGTTGATGCTACCTTGACATATTGTTTAAGGACCCTTCATACACACGGAAGTACCGCTTGCCTGTCCATAGTTTTGAGGCCCCAATTAGTTGCCCATGTCTCCTAACGCGCGTTCAACACCTGTCAATATTGTATTCCAAATTCGCTCTTAGAGCGGAAGTACATCGTTTTCCCTGCAACTCTCAAGTGGTGCTGGTAGTCCGTACGTGAGTTTGTCGTTAATCTTGCGAGGCGCATGCGTTCTTCTATGCGTGGACGGCAAAGTGCGGTACTGGCATGTCTGCACATGCGAGACGGTTTGCCTCCGAGTGCGGCCAAAACACGACGTTGTTGCCCCTCGAGAAGGCACCGTGGCGCGCACTTGTAGTTCGTGAAACGAGCATCAGCATGATCAAATCAAGGCAGTGGACAAGCAGTAATGTACCCTAAACCTGCCACCCATCTCCGTCGCGCGGAGATCGCGATAACAGCTCCGATGGCGTTGGGCGTGGAGCGCTAACCACTGTCGAGATCAGTGGTGTGGTCTCACACTCGGCACTGGCAATTCGCGACGCGCGGCGGTATAAGCGAGATTGTGGTGTTGGCTGAAACGGAAGAGAACAGCGCGGCATGCTGTCGTGTTTAAACTCAATTAAACCGCCTGCGAATGTGCTTTCCTTAGCCGCGAACAGGGCGGCCGCGCGAAAACGTGCCTCCTCCAGCATCCTGGCGAACGGCGGCGGCGTGCGCACCGCCCGAGACGGCTGCGCTGGCGCTGGCCAATCGGCGGGTGACTTGGAGAGGAGAAGAGTAGTGCGGCGAAGCACGACGCGCGCGGCGCAGGGGTCATTTTCACTCCGGCAGTCGACGACTTCGGACGCTCGCTCCGTTCGCCATGGCCAGGACCAAGCAAACCGCCCGTAAGAGCACCGGTGGGAAGGCTCCGCGTAAGCAGCTTGCTACCAAGGCTGCTCGCAAGAGTGCACCTGCCACAGGAGGGGTTAAGAAACCGCATCGCTACAGGCCTGGGACCGTGGCCCTTCGTGAAATTCGCCGCTACCAGAAGTCGACCGAACTTCTCATCCGCAAGCTGCCGTTCCAGCGCTTGGTGAGGGAAATCGCTCAGGATTTCAAGACCGACCTCCGATTCCAGAGTTCGGCTGTGATGGCCCTTCAGGAGGCCAGCGAGGCCTACCTGGTCGGTCTCTTCGAGGACACCAACCTGTGCGCCATCCACGCCAAGCGCGTTACCATCATGCCGAAGGACATCCAGCTGGCCCGGCGCATCCGTGGCGAGCGCGCCTAAGTTCGGCCGCTGTCTGCGCCGCAGCCTCGGTCGGTCAGGCAAGCAACACAAAACGGTCCTTCTCAGGACCACCTACATGTTTGCTTCGGCCACGGGAGCACGCGAGACCACGTACTCCAACCGTACCCTCTCGGTCTGTCTGTTCTGTTGTTGTTTTTTTATTATTAATATTTGTGCGTGTGTGTCTGTGGTGGGCTGCCGGTGCGAGGTGTTGCCTCGTTTGGTATGCATATGGTAAGTATTGCGCGCGCTCGAGCACGAACAAGAAGAGAGAGGAAAATAAAAAAAAGAAACAAAATGCGCGTTCGTTGCGAAACGGTTCGCGCATTCATGCGAAGAAGCCGCGCCCCAAAACGAAATTAACGCGGCCGATGTTGCGTGCAAGCTTTCGTGTATTGGAATGCCATGCGTGCGTTTGTTCACGTTCCTCATGCATACCTGCCTGGCTCATAAGTAAGTGCATGCTGGTTGCGGATATGGCCCATTTGTTGTTTGTTTTTAAGGGCCCATATCACAGTCCACTACGCGAATTGCAGTGAGGCTCGTGCCTGTGCGCCCCCGGACACCCTGAAGCTCGCTTTCTATCTACATTCGTGCACTGACATGCCAGCTAGCTAGCAGCAGCAGCAGCGTCAGTTCAAGAGTGGGCACGGTTGCGATAATTCAAACAGAGGGAAACGGGCGCAGAGAACGGGATTGCCAAGCAAAACCCTGCCGTCACACGCATTTCGGTGGTCCTGACAAGGACCGTTGGGTTGTGCGACGAGCGCGACTGTAGTCCGGCGGCTGGGAGCTCGCTTACGCCTTCTTCTCGGTCTTCTTTGGGAGAAGCACAGCTTGGATGTTGGGCAAGACGCCGCCCTGCGCGATCGTCACGCCGGAGAGCAGCTTGTTCAGCTCCTCGTCGTTGCGGATGGCGAGCTGCAGGTGGCGGGGGATGATCCTGGTCTTCTTGTTGTCACGAGCCGCGTTGCCAGCGAGCTCGAGCACTTCGGCAGCCAGGTACTCGAGGACGGCCGCGAGGTAGACGGGAGCGCCCGCTCCGACGCGCTCGGCGTAGTTTCCCTTGCGCAGGAGACGGTGGATACGGCCCACGGGGAACTGGAGACCCGCGCGGCTGGAACGCGTCTTGCTCTTGCCCTTCGCCTTGCCGCCTTTGCCGCGTCCGGACATGCTGGTGCTGTTGCTGAGACTGAGGACGAAACAACGACTTGCACAGTCGCGATCGGTGAGCGATTTGAGCCGTGCTCGTAGCGCCTTCGCCGCTCTCGCCGCCGCCGGTCCCAAAGGAAAGCGCGAGCGAGCACGAGGGAGAGGGAGAGAAGCCGCGCGGACCAATGGCGAGCGCGGCAATGCGAGGTCCCGTCAACACCACCCTCCCGCCATAAAAGCGCGGCGCACGCGACCGGTCGCGCGTATTCCGATCTCGTTTGTTCGGCTACTGACACTGCCGCGATGCCTCCCCAGCCCAGCGGTAAGGCCGTGAAGAAGGCCGGCAAGGCGCAGAAGAACGTGCGCGCCACCGACAAGAAGAAGAAGAAGCGCCGCAGGAAGGAGAGCTTCTCCATCTATATCTACAAGGTGCTGAAGCAGGTGCACCCGGACACTGGAGTCTCCAGCAAGGCCATGTCTATCATGAACAGCTTCGTGAACGACATCTTCGAGCGTATCGCCGCGGAGTCGTCCCGTCTGGCTCACTACAACAAGCGCTCGACCATCACGAGCCGGGAGATCCAGACGGCCGTGCGTCTGCTGTTGCCCGGTGAGCTGGCCAAACACGCCGTGTCCGAGGGCACCAAAGCCGTCACCAAGTACACCAGCTCCAAGTAGGCGACCGAGCGCTCGTCCGCGCAGCCAACACCCAACGGCTCTTCTCAGAGCCACCCCAAGGTGTCTGCATTGGCATTGGGATGTAGCGAGAATCTCGACAATTCCGTCCGTTCCCTCTGTTTGACGCTTCCTCGTTTGCAAACGCCAGGCGCGCGCTGTTTGCGTTCTCGTTGTGACAGCGCGTGCGCTGAAAGATTTGTAGCAGAAACGCACAGAACGCCATGCGCTCAGCACAACAACACACACACAAAAAGGGACTCTCACGCGCCGATAGGGCCATTTTACTCCGCATTGGCTGCTTCAACACAGCGCAGCGGATGTCTCGCCATTCAGTTCCGTTTGCCAGAACTGCACTGCTGGCGTTGATGAAACTCTCGCACACGTACTTCTCGACTGCGCCGCATATATCTCAGCTCGTGAAATCCTAATCGACGCCCAGGACTCCCCATAGCCCGTCCCGAGGACTTTCTGTTTCCTAGGGGTCTTGCGGGTTTACTCAAAAGAGCCTTCCCAGCTCTCATTGATTTCTTTGAGTCGTCGAACCTTACCACGCGGCCATCGGCGCCGTTTCACGCTTCTTTTCTTCACGGCCTTACGCTCGTCCTCTCCCGTATTTGTTTCTCTTCACTCCTTTATTCGCCTTACCCTCCCCCGTGCAGTACTGTTGAGGTGACCTCCTAAGCGAGAGACTGTTGCGGTACTGCACTCTTCTCTTCTTTTACCAGTTCAACGTCACTTACTACTACTTCTTGTTTACAAACACGCGGCGCGCGCTGTCGGACAGCGCGTGTGCTACAACTTTTGTAGCAGAGCCGCACAGGAAGCCATGGGCTCAGCACAACAACACGCACAAAGCAAGTATGGGATGGGGCGCGTGAGGCGACTCTGCGCGAGCGGCCACGTTCGCCTGCACTAATTACCACGGCGCGTGTTTCACACACCTAGGACGATGAGGCGGTCGTTGCTGCACATTTACTTAATTCTGGTGTAGCGTAACTTTTAAAAGCAGGCAGCCCTCATCCCTCTTTTGTTTTTTTCACGCTTTATGTCTTCTCTTGTTTCGACGCGCTTTTAAAAGCGGGTCCTGAGGTGTGCCTTCATGGCTGCTAGAATGCCCTCTCGGCGGCCGCCCGCACGTAGGCAGCAGTGCTCCGGACTGAAATTCAGAGCCGCGCCATGCCAGTGCCGCATCGCTGTAGCAGTGGCTGGCGAGCGGAAATGGGTTAGCACGTTCACGAAGCAGCAGTGCGTAAGGGATATTTTACACTGTTATTACAAATGTATGTGTGAGTGGCTTTAAAAGGGGGAAAAGGAAGAGATAAGTACAGCGCTGTTACTGCCTCTCGTGCGAGGGCACCTTCACGGCGCTGTACGGGTGAGGGGAAAGGGATAAGAAAGGGTAGTGAAGAAAACAGAGTATAAAAGTGAATTATTACAAATGTAAGCTCTCCGCACACTTACATAGCTAGCGGTTTCGCGCGCGCCCTGCGTATAGCTGCCTTCGTACGGGGCGACGGGAGAGGGAGGAGGTCGGAGCGCCGTCAACAATGCCCTCTCTCTCTTCCGTCCCCTAGAATGCTGAATTGGCTCGCGCGCGCGTCTTACGCTGGTTTCGGTGACGTTATCTGCGAGGCTACGTAAGCTATCGCGACGAAATTTGACGGTCGTGTAGGCACCAGTGAGCGGTGCCGGCGTGCGAAATTTGAAACGCCTGAGGCGAAGAGAGCATGAACGCGCCCTGTTTTGCGACTAGTGATCAAGGGAACGATGTTGGCGTGGCTGAGTTTGAAGTTGTGCGCACGGTGTGCTTTGCGGCAATGACCAGAGTGCACTTGCAAGCGTATCCGAGCTACCGGTGAACAGAACGAGTAATCATAATTACGAGAACACAATAAACTTGTTCCTGGGGCGCGACACGAGCAGTGAGTGCGTGCAGCATAGGACAATAACGTTGTTGACACGTTCATTTATTTATTTTTTTTTTTTCTCTTGGCGCGTCGAGCAAAAGAAGAAGTGAGGCGGGTTGAACATCAGCAGTCAGAGGTGCCAAAGAGAAACAACATGAGAAAAAAAAAAAAAAAAAGTAAGCTCCGCGATTGTGTTACGAAGCCACTTGTCTCGAACTCAGTGCGTGGCCTAAGAAGGGCTCAGTGCAGCCACCCGCGACTCACTCGCGAAGAGAGGCCGCGCTGCCCGTGAGCCAATCGGCGCGCGTTTCGCCTCCTCGCCCTCTTTTTTGCGGCGCGGCTTCCTCGCTCGGTCGCGGCGCAGGGACTCGGCATTCGCTCTCCTGACTCGCTTCGAAGCAGCAGCAACAGCCGAGATGTCTGGACGTGGCAAGGGCGGCAAGGGGCTCGGCAAGGGTGGCGCGAAGCGTCATCGTAAGGTGTTGCGTGACAACATCCAAGGCATCACCAAGCCTGCCATCCGTCGCCTCGCTCGCCGTGGTGGTGTCAAGCGTATCTCTGGCCTGATCTACGAGGAGACACGCGGTGTGCTCAAGGTGTTCCTCGAGAACGTGATCCGGGACGCCGTCACCTACACTGAGCACGCCAAGCGCAAGACCGTGACCGCCATGGACGTGGTGTATGCCCTCAAGCGTCAGGGCCGCACCCTCTACGGTTTCGGAGGCTAAGCAGCACGCGTGCGCGCCGTCGTCTGCAAGCAGCGCATCAGCTCCTCTGAAGAACCCAACAGCCCTCTTCAGGGCTACCCACCTGGTGCTTCGGCAGTGACGCGCAGGATTTGCGATCTCCTGCTCCGTTAGCCCTCTTTTGCATGCCATTATCTCGCATTCGGCCGCACGAGACGCGCGGTGAACTTGGGTCAGGTGAGCGAGCGCAACCGCATGTATTTGCAAGGCGTGGTAGCATTGCTTTTCGCCCTCGCAAGGCGAGCTTTGCTCGATTGCATTTGCGCTCGCCACTGTGTGCTGTGTTGCTCCCATTTCAGTCGCCGTCAGTCTGTCCGAGTTGCGACGTGGCGGTCGTTCGTGCAGCTCAGTTGTCGCCTTTGGTTGGACCCTGGTAGAGGCAACCAGAGTGGAATGATGATTAAAAGCAAGAGGTAATCATAAGCTCGTCGATGCGCATTTTGTCGCTTTGAAGTGGCTCGCTTCCTCTACTCCCTTGGAGAAGAGTACGAGCCGCGCGGCAGCGGGCGCATTTCAGTTAGGTAAGTTTTATATTTGACAAAGATAGCTCATGTGGGTACGCAACAAAGCAAAGCACGAGGAAAATATTGCCGGGCACGGGCCAGTGTGTAACAGCTGAAAGCGAGTTTTCTACAGGCAGCGTTTATTTGTTCTTTCCAGTGCAAGCGTTAAATGATTGAGCCTACTGTGTCTTAGCTCAATTCGCATGGCTTCGTTGGTTTGCGTGTGTGCGTCGGAGAAAGAATAACGAGCCAGTCCTCTTGCCCTACGAGCTGAGCGCCCGTCGTGTCCCTCGTCTAGCCTGCGGTTGTTGCAAGCCACCACCGTGCGATTCACAATTGTGTAACTCTTTTGAGCGACGCAAATGAATGCTAAGGTGAGATTAGCTAGTTAACTTTCGCTAGAACCGAGCTCACTGCGTTGTATTCAAACGGACGAGGGTGCGCGCGGTGGACACCGAGGCGCGTGCTGTTTTCATTGATGCTGTTGTTTGTGATACTTGTGTACAGGGTCACAGTGGGATTTCTTATTAGCGCGCTATAGGTGATAAGCAGTTGGTTCGATGCCTACGTGGCTCTTCTTGCAAGCCAATGCACTCCTTAGTTGACCAGAACAAGCGGAAAATAAAATAGAGGAGCAGAGCGGCGAAGTGTGCTTACTGAGACAGAAATATGCTTGCACAGTGCAGACTCACTTTCTCTCGTTATTTCTATACGACTGGCTCTTTCGTCATGCGTGCGTGTAGGTGATGCTGGGCGACCCTTGTTCGCGCCATATACTTAGATCGGTCAGGAAGCGGGCGCTGGACATGCGCTGTATTTAAAGAAAACAAAACTTTTCGAGCGACGTATCCGTGCATGCCACACGCCGCGCGAGCTGGGAAAAAGAGAGAGAGGGATGGGCGATTTGAGCGGTGCATCACGTATTTGTCGAACTCTTCGCCGCCAGAGGGAGCCGCCTGTCCTACATACGAACATTTGTCCTTGTGGCAGCTTATGTCCGGCGTATTACGCGCTGTAAGGCGGTTGCGTAATGGCATGGACGCGCCAAAGTGCACAAGACTACCTCTTGCCGCTGCATCCCTGGAATTTCGTGTATGTGCAAGCTGCTGTACAGAAAGATTCCGAATTCGAACCGGCTCCCTCACTCGTGGCACATGTATTGGCACGCGAAGGTAAGAGAAACTGACACACGCCGGCCGTCGTCATTGCACGGATTTCGCATTCGTGTTGCGCTTAATGAAAGCCAAGCTCGCGCCTATTATTTTACATTTGTCCCACGAAGCCGCCGGGAAATAGCAACGTGAGGTGATGGCCAAACAAGTCAACAAATGGGGAAGGAACAGTCAGAGAAAATGTACGGGCCCCTTGCTTTGAAGAAGCGTGGCACCATTGGTTTATTTCTTTTCGCTTGTCTATGTTTGGATTACTACTGCGAAGTCACTGGCATGTGCGTGCAAAGGGCATAGCCGAGGACCAAGCAAGGCGTACACAGTGATGTGTACGCCTCTCATGACAACAACGGGTTGTCATGAGAGAACTACTGCAGCCATGTAAACAAGGTTCTTGTTGCATGTGAGAAAGAAATGTCTGGTGGTGCTGTGACGTTCCTTTTTTCTTTTTTTTTTTCCTTCCATAATGCTCGAGTACTGGCAGGTTAAGAGGTACAAAGTTTCATATCTCAACAATACAAAGCGGTACCGCGATCGTGTGAGCTGCACACAACTACTCACGGAAGTTTTGTCTAAAAATTTTTATCCCACCGAAAACGCCTGTAACGTCTACGAAGGTATTGTAAAAGCCATACTCACACATGACTGGTATATCTCATCGAGGCGTGTAAATTGTGTTCCCTTTATACATATCGCCTTGTGCAATTAACAGAATTTCCAAATCCAGTTCCATCGCTGTGTGACGGAGCCTTCAAGCGCACAGTGGAACTGTTTTTTCTCTCTTCCATTTCACAGTTTTCCACACTCACTGAGAAAATAAAAAAAAAAGAATATTAAGAAAGAGGCAGAGCTCGGCATCAGTTGAAAATTGCACTGTTGCAGGCGCGGCCTTTGAACATCTTCGTTTACACGCAATTAGGCGCACCAAATTCGGTGCATTAGTTGGCGAGGAAATACATTTCTCCCGGCGGCTGCCGAGCTGGAGCTTCGCTATAAGATGACAACAACGCCGTCGATCCTGTGGCGAAGTTGCGTGCGTGAATGAAATCGAAAAAGCTAGCTGACGAAATGTAGGCACTGTATAGAGCAAAGTGTTGCGTTTCATGAGTGTTTGTCAAAACATGGGTGTCCCTTGCAAGTGCGAAAACTGTGTGCCGAATGCGTGGCACGGGGAAGCCGCGCTTGGGATCGCGCCTGCGAAGCGTTGGTTGATGCTACCTTGACATATTGTTTAAGGACCCTTCATACACACGGAAGTACCGCTTGCCTGTCCATAGTTTTGAGGCCCCAATTAGTTGCCCATGTCTCCTAACGCGCGTTCAACACCTGTCAATATTGTATTCCAAATTCGCTCTTAGAGCGGAAGTACATCGTTTTCCCTGCAACTCTCAAGTGGTGCTGGTAGTCCGTACGTGAGTTTGTCGTTAATCTTGCGAGGCGCATGCGTTCTTCTATGCGTGGACGGCAAAGTGCGGTACTGGCATGTCTGCACATGCGAGACGGTTTGCCTCCGAGTGCGGCCAAAACACGACGTTGTTGCCCCTCGAGAAGGCACCGTGGCGCGCACTTGTAGTTCGTGAAACGAGCATCAGCATGATCAAATCAAGGCAGTGGACAAGCAGTAATGTACCCTAAACCTGCACCCATCTCCGTCGCGCGGAAGATCGCGATAACAGCTCCGATGGCGTTGGGCGTGGAGCGCTAACCACTGTCGAGATCAGTGGTGTGGTCTCACACTCGGCACTGCAATTCGCGACGCGCGGCGGTATAAGCGAGATTGTGGTGTTGGCTGAAACGGAAGAGAACAGCGCGGCATGCTGTCGTGTTTTAAACTCAATTAAACCGCCTGCGAATGTGCTTTCCTTAGCCGCGAACAGGGCGGCCGCGCGAAAACGTGCCTCCTCCAGCATCCTGGCGAACGGCGGCGGCGTGCGCACCGCCCGAGACGGCTGCGCTGGCGCTGGCCAATCGGCGGGTGACTTGGAGAGGAGAAGAGTAGTGCGGCGAAGCACGACGCGCGCGGCGCAGGGGTCATTTTCACTCCGGCAGTCGACGACTTCGGACGCTCGCTCCGTTCGCCATGGCCAGGACCAAGCAAACCGCCCGTAAGAGCACCGGTGGGAAGGCTCCGCGTAAGCAGCTTGCTACCAAGGCTGCTCGCAAGAGTGCACCTGCCACAGGAGGGTTAAGAAACCGCATCGCTAACAGGCCTGGGACCGTGGCCCTTCGTGAAATTCGCCGCTACCAGAAGTCGACCGAACTTCTCATCCGCAAGCTGCCGTTCCAGCGCTTGGTGAGGGAAATCGCTCAGGATTTCAAGACCGACCTCCGATTCCAGAGTTCGGCTGTGATGGCCCTTCAGGAGGCCAGCGAGGCCTACCTGGTCGGTCTCTTCGAGGACACCAACCTGTGCGCCATCCACGCCAAGCGCGTTACCATCATGCCGAAGGACATCCAGCTGGCCCGGCGCATCCGTGGCGAGCGCGCCTAAGTTCGGCCGCTGTCTGCGCCGCAGCCTCGGTCGGTCAGGCAAGCAACACAAAACGGTCCTTCTCAGGACCACCTACATGTTTGCTTCGGCCACGGGAGCACGCGAGACCACGTACTCCAACCGTACCCTCTCGGTCTGTCTGTTCTGTTGTTGTTTTTTTATTATTAATATTTGTGCGTGTGTGTCTGTGGTGGGCTGCCGGTGCGAGGTGTTGCCTCGTTTGGTATGCAT
>NW_027226026.1:0-28523 GCF_038994185.2 Dermacentor albipictus | reverse complement strand
GATTTGTGCCAAAACCCGTTTTAAGCATGAATATGACACTTTTGGTAGACGAGTATGCAGTTTTCTGCACAACCACACGATATGCATGCAAATGGTGCTTTTGGCAGAACGCCCGTGTGGATTTCTACCAAACGACGTGAAAGCATGCCAATGCAGCTCTTTTTAGAACCGCACATGGATTTGTGCCAAAATGCGTTTTAAGCATGAATATGACACTTTTGGTAGACGAGGATGCAGTTTTCTGCAAAACCACACGATATGCATGCAAATGGTGCTTTTGGCAGAACGCGCGTGTGGATTTCTACCAAAAGACGTGAAAAGCATGCCAATGCTGCTCTTTTTAGAACCCGCACACGGATTTGTGCCAAAACGCGTTTTAAGCATGAATATGACACTTTTGGTAGACGAGTATGCAGTTTTCTGCAAAACTACACGATATGCATGCAAATGGTGCTTTGGCAGAACGCGCGTGTGGATTTCTACCAAACGAGGTGAAAAGCATGCCAATGCTGCTCTTTTTAGAACCCGCACACGGATTTGTGCCAAAACGCGTTTTAAGCATGAATATGACACTTTTGGTAGACGAGTATGCAGTTTTCTGCAAAACTACACGATATGCATGCAAATGGTGCTTTTGGCAGAACGCGCGTGTGGATTCTACCAAAAGACGTGAAAAGCATGCCAATGCTGCTCTTTTTAGAACCCGCACACGGATTTGTGCCAAAACGCGTTTTAAGCATGAATATGACACTTTTGGTAGACGAGTATGCAGTTTTCTGCAAAACCACACGATATGCATGCAAATGGTGCTTTTGGCAGAACGCGCGTGTGGATTTCTACCAAAAGACGTGAAAAGCATGCCAATGCTGCTCTTTTTAGAACCCGCACACGGATTTGTGCCAAAACGCGTTTTAAGCATGAATATGACACTTTTGGTAGACGAGTATGCAGTTTTCTGCAAAACTACACGATATGCATGCAAATGGTGCTTTTGGCAGAACGCGCGTGTGGATTTCTACCAAAAGACGTGAAAAGCATGCCAATGCTGCTCTTTTTAGCACCCGCACATGGATTTGTGCCAAAACGCGTTTTAAGCATGAATATGCAACTTTTGGTAGACGAGGATGCAGTTTTCTGCAAAACCACACGATATGCATGCAAATGATGCTTTTGGCAGAACGCGCGTGTGGATTTCTACCAAACGACGTGAAAAGCATGCCAATGCTGCTCTTTTTAGAACCCGCACATGGATTTGTGCCAAAACGCGTTTTAAGCATGAATATGCAACTTTTGGTAGACGAGGATGCAGTTTTCTGCAAAACCACACGATATGCATGCAAATGATGCTTTTGGCAGAACGCGCGTGTGGATTTCTACCAAACGACGTGAAAAGCATGCCAATGCTGCTCTTTTTAGAACCCGCACATGGATTTGTGCCAAAACCCGTTTTAAGCATGAATATGACACTTTTGGTAGACGAGTATGCAGTTTTCTGCACAACCACACGATATGCATGCAAATGGTGCTTTTGGCAGAACGCCCGTGTGGATTTCTACCAAACGACGTGAAAAGCATGCCAATGCAGCTCTTTTTAGAACCCGCACATGGATTTGTGCCAAAATGCGTTTTAAGCATGAATATGACACTTTTGGTAGACGAGGATGCAGTTTTCTGCAAAACCACACGATATGCATGCAAATGGTGCTTTTGGCAGAACGCGCGTGTGGATTTCTACCAAACGAGGTGAAAAGCATGCCAATGCTGCTCTTTTAGAACCCGCACACGGATTTGTGCAAAACGCGTTTTAAGCATGAAATGACACTTTTGGTAGACGAGTATGCAGTTTTCTGCAAAACTACACGATATGCATGCAAATGGTGCTTTTGGCAGAACGCGCGTGTGGATTTCTACCAAAAGACGTGAAAAGCATGCCAATGCTGCTCTTTTTAGCACCCGCACATGGGTTTGTGCCAAAACGCGTTTTAAGCATGAATATGCAACTTTTGGTAGACGAGGATGCAGTTTTCTGCAAAACCACACGATATGCATGCAAATGACGCTTTTGGCAGAACGCGCGTGTGGATTTCTACCAAACGACGTGAAAAGCATGCCAATGCTGCTCTTTTTAGCACCCGCACATGGATTTGTGCAAAACGCGTTTTAAGCATGAATATGCAACTTTTGGTAGACGAGGATGCAGTTTTCTACAAAACCACACGATATGCATGCAAATGGTGCTTTTGCAAAACGCGCGTGTGGATTTCTACCAAACGACGTGAAAAGCATGCCAATGCTGCTCTTGTTAGAACCCGCACATTGATTTGTGGCAAAACGCGTTTTAAGCATGAATATGACACTTTTGGTAGACAAGTATGCAGTTTCTGCACAACCACACGATATGCATGCAAATGGTGCTTTTGGCAGAACGCCCGTGTGGATTTCTACCAAACGACGTGAAAAGCATGCCAATGCAGCTCTTTTTAGAACCCGCACATGGATTTGTGCCAAAATGCGTTTTAAGCATGAATATGACACTTTTGGTAGACGAGTATGCAGTTTTCTGCACAACCACACGATATGCATGCAAATGGTGCTTTTGGCAGAACGCCCGTGTGGATTTCTACCAAACGACGTGAAAAGCATGCCAATGCAGCTCTTTTTAGAACCCGCACATGGATTTGTGCCAAAATGCGTTTTAAGCATGAATATGACACTTATGGTAGACGAGGATGCAGTTTTCTGCAAATCCACACGATATGCATGCAAATGGTGCTTTTGGCAGAACGCGCGTGTGGATTTCTACCAAACGAGGTGAAAAGCATGCCAATGCTGCTCTTTTTAGAACCCGCACACGGATTTGTGCCAAAACGCGTTTTAAGCATGAATATGACACTTTTGGTAGACGAGTATGCAGTTTTCTGCAAAACTACACGATATGCATGCAAATGGTGCTTTTGGCAGAACGCGCGTGTGGATTTCTACCAAACGACGTGAAAAGCATGCCAATGCTGCTCTTTTTAGCACCCGCACATGGATTTGTGCCAAAACGCGTTTTAAGCATGAATATGCAACTTTTGGTAGACGAGGATGCAGTTTTCTGCAAAACCACACGATATGCATGCAAATGGTGCTTTTGGCAGAACGCGCGTGTGGATTTCTACCAAACGACGTGAAAAGCATGCCAATGCTGCTCTTTTTAGCACCCGCACATGGATTTGTGCCAAACGCGTTTTAAGCATGAATATGCAACTTTTGGTAGACGAGGATGCAGTTTTCTGCAAAACCACACGATATGCATGCAAATGACGCTTTTGGCAGAACGCGCGTGTGGATTTCTACCAAACGACGTGAAAAGCATGCCAATGCTGCTCTTTTTAGCACCCGCACATGGATTTGTGCCAAAACGCGTTTTAAGCATGAATATGCAACTTTTGGTAGACGAGGATGCAGTTTTCTGCAAAACCACACGATATGCATGCAAATGGTGCTTTTGGCAGAACGCGCGTGTGGATTTCTACCAAACGACGTGAAAAGCATGCCAATGCTGCTCTTTTTAGAACCCGCACATTGATTTGTGGCAAAACGCGTTTTAAGCATGAATATGACACTTTTGGTAGACAAGTATGCAGTTTTCTGCACAACCACACGATATGCATGCAAATGGTGCTTTTGGCAGAACGCCCGTGTGGATTTCTACCAAACGACGTGAAAAGCATGCCAATGCAGCTCTTTTTAGAACCCGCACATAGATTTGTGCCCAAAATGCGTTTTAAGCATGAATATGACACTTTTGGTAGACGAGGATGCAGTTTTCTGCAAAACCACACGATATGCATGCAAATGGTGCTTTTGGCAGAACGCGCGTGTGGATTTCTACCAAACGAGGTGAAAAGCATGCCAATGCTGCTCTTTTTAGAACCCGCACACGGATTTGTGCCAAAACGCGTTTAAAGCATGAATATGACACTTTTGGTAGACGAGTATGCAGTTTTCTGCAAAACTACACGATATGCATGCAAATGGTGCTTTTGCAGAACGCGCGTGTGGATTTCTACCAAACGACGTGGAAAGCATGCCAATGCTGCTCTTTTTAGCACCCGCACATGGATTTGTGCCAAACGCGTTTTAAGCATGAATACGCAACTTTTGGTAGACGAGGATGCAGTTTTCTGCAAAACCACACGATATGCATGCAAATGACGCTTTTGGCAGAACGCGCGTGTGGATTTCTACCAACGACGTGAAAAGCATGCCAATGCTGCTCTTTTTAGCACCCGCACATGGATTTGTGCCAAAACGCGTTTTAAAGCATGAATATGCAACTTTTGGTAGACGAGGATGCAGTTTTCTGCAAAACCACACGATATGCATGCAAATGATGCTTTTGGCAGAACGCGCGTGTGGATTTCTACCAAACGACGTGAAAAGCATGCCAATGCTGCTCTTTTTAGAACCCGCACATGGATTTGTGCCAAAACCCGTTTTAAGCATGAATATGACACTTTTGGTAGACGAGTATGCAGTTTTCTGCACAACCACACGATATGCATGCAAATGGTGCTTTTGGCAGAACGCCCGTGTGGATTTCTACCAAACGACGTGAAAAGCATGCCAATGCAGCTCTTTTTAGAACCCGCACATGATTTGTGCCAAAATGCGTTTTAAGCATGAATATGACACTTTTGGTAGACGAGGATGCAGTTTTCTGCAAAACCACACGATATGCATGCAAATGGTGCTTTTGGCAGAACGCGCGTGTGGATTTCTACCAAACGAGGTGAAAAGCATGCCAATGCTGCTCTTTTTAGAACCCGCACACGGATTTGTGCCAAAACGCGTTTTAAGCATGAATATGACACTTTTGGTAGACGAGTATGCAGTTTTCTGCAAAACTACACGATATGCATGCAAATGGTGCTTTTGGCAGAACGCGCGTGTGGATTTCTACCAAAAGACGTGAAAAGCATGCCAATGCTGCTCTTTTTAGCACCCGCACATGGATTTGTGCCAAAACGCGTTTTAAGCATGAATATGCAACTTTTGGTAGACGAGGATGCAGTTTTCTGCAAAACCACACGATATGCATGCAAATGATGCTTTTGGCAGAACGCGCGTGTGGATTTCTACCAAACGACGTGAAAAGCATGCCAATGCTGCTCTTTTTAGAACCCGCACATGGATTTGTGCCAAAACCCGTTTTAAGCATGAATATGACACTTTTGGTAGACGAGTATGCAGTTTTCTGCACAACCACACGATATGCATGCAAATGGTGCTTTTGGCAGAACGCCCGTGTGGATTTCTACCAAACGACGTGAAAAGCATGCCAATGCAGCTCTTTTTAGAACCCGCACATGGATTTGTGCCAAATGCGTTTTAAGCATGAATATGACACTTTTGGTAGACGAGGATGCAGTTTTCTGCAAAACCACACGATATGCATGCAAATGGTGCTTTTGGCAGAACGCGCGTGTGGATTTCTACCAAAAGACGTGAAAAGCATGCCAATGCTGCTCTTTTTAGAACCCGCACACGGATTTGTGCCAAAACGCGTTTTAAGCATGAATATGACACTTTTGGTAGACGAGTATGCAGTTTTCTGCAAAACTACACGATATGCATGCAAATGGTGCTTTTGGCAGAACGCGCGTGTGGATTTCTACCAAACGAGGTGAAAAGCATGCCAATGCTGCTCTTTTTAGAACCCGCACATGGATTTGTGCCAAACGCGTTTTAAGCATGAATACGCAACTTTTGGTAGACGAGGATGCAGTTTTCTGCAAAACCACACGATATGCATGCAAATGACGCTTTGGCAGAACGCGCGTGTGGATTTCTACCAAACGACGTGAAAAGCATGCCAATGCTGCTCTTTTTAGCACCCGCACATGGATTTGTGCCAAAACGCGTTTTAAGCATGAATATGCAACTTTTGGTAGACGAGGATGCAGTTTTCTGCAAAACCACACGATATGCATGCAAATGATGCTTTTGGCAGAACGCGCGTGTGGATTTCTACCAAACGACGTGAAAAGCATGCCAATGCTGCTCTTTTTAGAACCCGCACATGGATTTGTGCCAAAACCCGTTTTAAGCATGAATATGACACTTTTGGTAGACGAGTATGCAGTTTTCTGCACAACCACACGATATGCATGCAAATGGTGCTTTTGGCAGAACGCCCGTGTGGATTTCTACCAAACGACGTGAAAAGCATGCCAATGCAGCTCTTTTTAGAACCCGCACATGGATTTGTGCCAAAATGCGTTTAAGCATGAATATGACACTTTTGGTAGACGAGGATGCAGTTTTCTGCAAAACCACACGATATGCATGCAAATGGTGCTTTTGGCAGAACGCGCGTGTGGATTTCTACCAAACGAGGTGAAAAGCATGCCAATGCTGCTCTTTTTAGAACCCGCACACGGATTTGTGCCAAAACGCGTTTTAAGCATGAATATGACACTTTTGGTAGACGAGTATGCAGTTTTCTGCAAAACTACACGATATGCATGCAAATGGTGCTTTTGGCAGAACGCGCGTGTGGATTTCTACCAAAAGACGTGAAAAGCATGCCAATGCTGCTCTTTTTAGCACCCGCACATGGATTTGTGCCAAAACGCGTTTTAAGCATGAATATGCAACTTTTGGTAGACGAGGATGCAGTTTTCTGCAAAACCACACGATATGCATGCAAATGATGCTTTTGGCAGAACGCGCGTGTGGATTTCTACCAAACGACGTGAAAAGCATGCCAATGCTGCTCTTTTTAGAACCCGCACATGGATTTGTGCCAAAACCCGTTTTAAGCATGAATATGACACTTTTGGTAGACGAGTATGCAGTTTTCTGCACAACCACACGATATGCATGCAAATGGTGCTTTTGGCAGAACGCCCGTGTGGATTTCTACCAAACGACGTGAAAAGCATGCCAATGCAGCTCTTTTTAGAACCCGCACATGGATTTGTGCCAAAATGCGTTTTAAGCATGAATATGACACTTTTGGTAGACGAGGATGCAGTTTTCTGCAAAACCACACGATATGCATGCAAATGGTGCTTTTGGCAGAACGCGCGTGTGGATTTCTACCAAAAGACGTGAAAAGCATGCCAATGCTGCTCTTTTTAGAACCCGCACACGGATTTGTGCCAAAACGCGTTTAAGCATGAATATGACACTTTTGGTAGACGAGTATGCAGTTTCTGCAAAACTACACGATATGCATGCAAATGGTGCTTTTGGCAGAACGCGCGTGTGGATTTCTACCAAACGACGTGGAAAGCATGCCAATGCTGCTCTTTTTAGCACCCGCACATGGATTTGTGCCAAACGCGTTTTAAGCATGAATACGCAACTTTTGGTAGACGAGGATGCAGTTTTCTGCAAAACCACACGATATGCATGCAAATGACGCTTTTGGCAGAACGCGCGTGTGGATTTCTACCAAACGACGTGAAAAGCATGCCAATGCTGCTCTTTTTAGCACCCGCACATGGATTTGTGCCAAAACGCGTTTTAAGCATGAATATGCAACTTTTGGTAGACGAGGATGCAGTTTTCTGCAAAACCACACGATATGCATGCAAATGATGCTTTTGGCAGAACGCGCGTGTGGATTTCTACCAAACGACGTGAAAAGCATGCCAATGCTGCTCTTTTTAGAACCCGCACATGGATTTGTGCCAAAACCCGTTTTAAAGCATGAATATGACACTTTTGGTAGACGAGTATGCAGTTTTCTGCACAACCACACGATATGCATGCAAATGGTGCTTTTGGCAGAACGCCCGTGTGGATTTCTACCAAACGACGTGAAAAGCATGCCAATGCAGCTCTTTTTAGAACCCGCACATGGATTTGTGCCAAAATGCGTTTTAAGCATGAATATGACACTTTTGGTAGACGAGGATGCAGTTTTCTGCAAAACCACACGATATGCATGCAAATGGTGCTTTTGGCAGAACGCGCGTGTGGATTTCTACCAAACGAGGTGAAAAGCATGCCAATGCTGCTCTTTTTAGAACCCGCACACGGATTTGTGCCAAAACGCGTTTTAAGCATGAATATGACACTTTTGGTAGACGAGTATGCAGTTTTCTGCAAAACTACACGATATGCATGCAAATGGTGCTTTTGGCAGAACGCGCGTGTGGATTTCTACCAAAAGACGTGAAAAGCATGCCAATGCTGCTCTTTTTAGCACCCGCACATGGATTTGTGCCAAAACGCGTTTTAAGCATGAATATGCAACTTTTGGTAGACGAGGATGCAGTTTTCTGCAAAACCACACGATATGCATGCAAATGATGCTTTTGGCAGAACGCGCGTGTGGATTTCTACCAAACGACGTGAAAAGCATGCCAATGCTGCTCTTTTTAGAACCCGCACATGGATTTGTGCCAAAACCCGTTTTAAGCATGAATATGACACTTTTGGTAGACGAGTATGCAGTTTTCTGCACAACCACACGATATGCATGCAAATGGTGCTTTTGGCAGAACGCCCGTGTGGATTTCTACCAAACGACGTGAAAAGCATGCCAATGCAGCTCTTTTTAGAACCCGCACATGGATTTGTGCCAAAATGCGTTTTAAGCATGAATATGACACTTTTGGTAGACGAGGATGCAGTTTTCTGCAAAACCACACGATATGCATGCAAATGGTGCTTTTGGCAGAACGCGCGTGTGGATTTCTACCAAAAGACGTGAAAAGCATGCCAATGCTGCTCTTTTTAGAACCCGCACACGGATTTGTGCCAAAACGCGTTTTAAGCATGAATATGACACTTTTGGTAGACGAGTATGCAGTTTTCTGCAAAACTACACGATATGCATGCAAATGGTGCTTTTGGCAGAACGCGCGTGTGGATTTCTACCAAACGAGGTGAAAAGCATGCCAATGCTGCTCTTTTTAGAACCCGCACACGGATTTGTGCCAAAACGCGTTTTAAGCATGAATATGACACTTTTGGTAGACGAGTATGCAGTTTTCTGCAAAACTACACGATATGCATGCAAATGGTGCTTTTGGCAGAACGCGCGTGTGGATTTCTACCAAAAGACGTGAAAAGCATGCCAATGCTGCTCTTTTTAGAACCCGCACACGGATTTGTGCCAAAACGCGTTTTAAGCATGAATATGACACTTTTGGTAGACGAGTATGCAGTTTTCTGCAAAACTACACGATATGCATGCAAATGGTGCTTTTGGCAGAACGCGCGTGTGGATTCTACCAAAAGACGTGAAAAGCATGCCAATGCTGCTCTTTTTAGCACCCGCACATGGATTTGTGCCAAAACGCGTTTTAAGCATGAATATGCAACTTTTGGTAGACGAGGATGCAGTTTTCTGCAAAACCACACGATATGCATGCAAATGATGCTTTTGGCAGAACGCGCGTGTGGATTTCTACCAAACGACGTGAAAAGCATGCCAATGCTGCTCTTTTTAAGAACCCGCACATGGATTTGTGCCAAAACCCGTTTTAAGCATGAATATGACACTTTTGGTAGACGAGTATGCAGTTTTCTGCACAACCACACGATATGCATGCAAATGGTGCTTTTGGCAGAACGCCCGTGTGGATTTCTACCAAACGACGTGAAAAGCATGCCAATGCAGCTCTTTTTAGAACCCGCACATGGATTTGTGCCAAAATGCGTTTTAAGCATGAATATGACACTTTTGGTAGACGAGGATGCAGTTTTCTGCAAAACCACACGATATGCATGCAAATGGTGCTTTTGGCAGAACGCGCGTGTGGATTTCTACCAAAAGACGTGAAAAGCATGCCAATGCTGCTCTTTTTAGAACCCGCACACGGATTTGTGCCAAAACGCGTTTTAAGCATGAATATGACACTTTTGGTAGACGAGTATGCAGTTTTCTGCAAAACTACACGATATGCATGCAAATGGTGCTTTTGGCAGAACGCGCGTGTGGATTTCTACCAAACGAGGTGAAAAGCATGCCAATGCTGCTCTTTTTAGAACCCGCACACGGATTTGTGCCAAAACGCGTTTTAAGCATGAATATGACACTTTTGGTAGACGAGTATGCAGTTTTCTGCAAAACTACACGATATGCATGCAAATGGTGCTTTTGGCAGAACGCGCGTGTGGATTTCTACCAAAAGACGTGAAAAGCATGCCAATGCTGCTCTTTTTAGAACCCGCACACGGATTTGTGCCAAAACGCGTTTTAAGCATGAATATGACACTTTTGGTAGACGAGTATGCAGTTTTCTGCAAAACTACACGATATGCATGCAAATGGTGCTTTTGGCAGAACGCGCGTGTGGATTTCTACCAAAAGACGTGAAAAGCATGCCAATGCTGCTCTTTTTAGCACCCGCACATGGATTTGTGCCAAAACGCGTTTTAAGCATGAATATGCAACTTTTGGTAGACGAGGATGCAGTTTTCTGCAAAACCACACGATATGCATGCAAATGATGCTTTTGGCAGAACGCGCGTGTGGATTTCTACCAAACGACGTGAAAAGCATGCCAATGCTGCTCTTTTTAGAACCCGCACATGGATTTGTGCCAAAACCCGTTTTAAGCATGAATATGACACTTTTGGTAGACGAGTATGCAGTTTTCTGCACAACCACACGATATGCATGCAAATGGTGCTTTTGCAGAACGCCCGTGTGGATTTCTACCAAACGACGTGAAAAGCATGCCAATGCAGCTCTTTTTAGAACCCGCACATGGATTTGTGCCAAAATGCGTTTTAAGCATGAATATGACACTTTTGGTAGACGAGGATGCAGTTTTCTGCAAAACCACACGATATGCATGCAAATGGTGCTTTTGGCAGAACGCGCGTGTGGATTTCTACCAAACGAGGTGAAAAGCATGCCAATGCTGCTCTTTTTAGAACCCGCACACGGATTTGTGCCAAAACGCGTTTTAAGCATGAATATGACACTTTTGGTAGACGAGTATGCAGTTTTCTGCAAAACTACACGATATGCATGCAAATGGTGCTTTTGGCAGAACGCGCGTGTGGATTTCTACCAAAAGACGTGAAAAGCATGCCAATGCTGCTCTTTTTAGCACCCGCACATGGATTTGTGCCAAAACGCGTTTTAAGCATGAATATGACACTTTTGGTAGACGAGTATGCAGTTTTCTGCAAAACTACACGATATGCATGCAAATGGTGCTTTTGGCAGAACGCGCGAGTGGATTTCTACCAAACGACGTGGAAGCATGCCAATGCTGCTCTTTTTAGCACCCCGCACATGGATTTGTGCCAAAACGCGTTTTAAGCATGAATATGCAACTTTTGGTAGACGAGGATGCAGTTTTCTGCAAAACCACACGATATGCATGCAAATGACGCTTTTGGCAGAACGCGCGTGTGGATTTCTACCAAACGACGTGAAAAGCATGCCAATGCTGCTCTTTTTAGCACCCGCACATGGATTTGTGCCAAAACGCGTTTTAAGCATGAATATGCAACTTTTGGTAGACGAGGATGCAGTTTTCTGCAAAACCACACGATATGCATGCAAATGGTGCTTTTGGCAAAACGCGCGTGTGGATTTCTACCAAACGACGTGAAAAGCATGCCAATGCTGCTCTTGTTAGAACCCGCACATTGATTTGTGGCAAAATGCGTTTTAAGCATGAATATGACACTTTTGGTAGACAAGTATGCAGTTTTCTGCAAAACCACACGATATGCATGCAAATGATGCTTTTGGCAGAACGCGCGTGTGGATTTCTACCAAACGACGTGAAAAGCATGCCAATGCTGCTCTTTTTAGAACCCGCACATGGATTTGTGCCAAAACCCGTTTTAAGCATGAATATGACACTTTTGGTAGACGAGTATGCAGTTTTCTGCACAACCACACGATATGCATGCAAATGGTGCTTTTGGCAGAACGCCCGTGTGGATTTCTACCAAACGACGTGAAAAGCATGCCAATGCAGCTCTTTTTAGAACCCGCACATGGATTTGTGCCAAAATGCGTTTTAAGCATGAATATGACACTTTTGGTAGACGAGGATGCAGTTTTCTGCAAAACCACACGATATGCATGCAAATGGTGCTTTTGGCAGAACGCGCGTGTGGATTTCTACCAAACGAGGTGAAAAGCATGCCAATGCTGCTCTTTTTAGAACCCGCACACGGATTTGTGCCAAAACGCGTTTTAAGCATGAATATGACACTTTTGGTAGACGAGTATGCAGTTTTCTGCAAAACTACACGATATGCATGCAAATGGTGCTTTTGGCAGAACGCGCGTGTGGATTTCTACCAAAAGACGTGAAAAGCATGCCAATGCTGCTCTTTTTAGCACCCGCACATGGATTTGTGCCAAAACGCGTTTTAAGCATGAATATGCAACTTTTGGTAGACGAGGATGCAGTTTTCTGCAAAACCACACGATATGCATGCAAATGACGCTTTTGGCAGAACGCGCGTGTGGATTTCTACCAAACGACGTGAAAAGCATGCCAATGCTGCTCTTTTTAGCACCCGCACATGGATTTGTGCCAAAACGCGTTTTAAGCATGAATATGCAACTTTTGGTAGACGAGGATGCAGTTTTCTGCAAAACCACACGATATGCATGCAAATGGTGCTTTTGGCAAAACGCGCGTGTGGATTTCTACCAAACGACGTGAAAAGCATGCCAATGCTGCTCTTGTTAGAACCCGCACATTGATTTGTGGCAAAACGCGTTTTAAGCATGAATATGACACTTTTGGTAGACAAGTATGCAGTTTTCTGCACAACCACACGATATGCATGCAAATGGTGCTTTTGGCAGAACGCCCGTGTGGATTTCTACCAAACGACGTGAAAAGCATGCCAATGCAGCTCTTTTTAGAACCCGCACATGGATTTGTGCCAAAATGCGTTTTAAGCATGAATATGACACTTTTGGTAGACGAGGATGCAGTTTTCTGCAAAACCACACGATATGCATGCAAATGGTGCTTTTGGCAGAACGCGCGTGTGGATTTCTACCAAACGAGGTGAAAAGCATGCCAATGCTGCTCTTTTTAGAACCCGCACACGGATTTGTGCCAAAACGCGTTTTAAGCATGAATATGACACTTTTGGTAGACGAGTATGCAGTTTTCTGCAAAACTACACGATATGCATGCAAATGGTGCTTTTGGCAGAACGCGCGTGTGGATTTCTACCAAACGACGTGAAAAGCATGCCAATGCTGCTCTTTTTAGCACCCGCACATGGATTTGTGCCAAACGCGTTTTAAGCATGAATACGCAACTTTTGGTAGACGAGGATGCAGTTTTCTGCAAAACCACACGATATGCATGCAAATGACGCTTTTGGCAGAACGCGCGTGTGGATTTCTACCAAACGACGTGAAAAGCATGCCAATGCTGCTCTTTTTAGCACCCGCACATGGATTTGTGCCAAAACGCGTTTTAAGCATGAATATGCAACTTTTGGTAGACGAGGATGCAGTTTTCTGCAAAACCACACGATATGCATGCAAATGATGCTTTTGGCAGAACGCGCGTGTGGATTTCTACCAAACGACGTGAAAAGCATGCCAATGCTGCTCTTTTTAGAACCCGCACATGGATTTGTGCCAAAACCCGTTTTAAGCATGAATATGACACTTTTGGTAGACGAGGATGCAGTTTTCTGCAAAACCACACGATATGCATGCAAATGGTGCTTTTGGCAGAACGCGCGTGTGGATTTCTACCAAACGAGTTGAAAAGCATGCCAATGCTGCTCTTTTTAGAACCCGCACACGGATTTGTGCCAAAACGCGTTTTAAGCATGAATATGACACTTTTGGTAGACGAGTATGCAGTTTTCTGCAAAACTACACGATATGCATGCAAATGGTGCTTTTGGCAGAACGCGCGTGTGGATTTCTACCAAACGACGTGAAAAGCATGCCAATGCTGCTCTTTTTAGCACCCGCACATGGATTTGTGCCAAAACGCGTTTTAAGCATGAATACGCAACTTTTGGTAGACGAGGATGCAGTTTTCTGCAAAACCACACGATATGCATGCAAATGACGCTTTTGGCAGAACGCGCGTGTGGATTTCTACCAAACGACGTGAAAAGCATGCCAATGATGCTCTTTTTAGCACCCGCACATGGATTTGGGCCAAAACGCGTTTTAAGCATGAATATGACACTTTTGGTAGACGAGTATGCAGTTTTCTGCAAAACTACACGATATGCATGCAAATGGTGCTTTTGGCAGAACGCGCGTGTGGATTTCTACCAAACGACGTGAAAAGCATGCCAATGCTGCTCTTTTTAGCACCCGCACATGGATTTGTGCCAAAACGCGTTTTAAGCATGAATATGCAACTTTTGGTAGACGAGGATGCAGTTTTCTGCAAAACCACACGATATGCATGCAAATGGTGCTTTTGGCAGAACGCGCGTGTGGATTTCTACCAAACGACGTGAAAAGCATGCCAATGCTGCTCTTTTTAGCACCCGCACATGGATTTGTGCCAAAACACGTTTTAAGCATGAATATGCAACTTTTGGTAGACGAGGATGCAGTTTTCTGCAAAACCACACGATATGCATGCAAATGACGCTTTTGGCAGAACGCGCGTGTGGATTTCTACCAAACGACGTGAAAAGCATGCCAATGCTGCTCTTTTTAGCACCCGCACATGGATTTGTGCCAAAACGCGTTTTAAGCATGAATATGCAACTTTTGGTAGACGAGGATGCAGTTTTCTGCAAAACCACACGATATGCATGCAAATGGTGCTTTTGGCAGAACGCGCGTGTGGATTTCTACCAAACGACGTGAAAAGCATGCCAATGCTGCTCTTTTTAGAACCCGCACATTGATTTGTGGCAAAACGCGTTTTAAGCATGAATATGACACTTTTGGTAGACAAGTATGCAGTTTTCTGCACAACCACACGATATGCATGCAAATGGTGCTTTTGGCAGAACGCCCGTGTGGATTTCTACCAAACGACGTGAAAAGCATGCCAATGCAGCTCTTTTTAGAACCCGCACATAGATTTGTGCCAAAATGCGTTTTAAGCATGAATATGACACTTTTGGTAGACGAGGATGCAGTTTTCTGCAAAACCACACGATATGCATGCAAATGGTGCTTTTGGCAGAACGCGCGTGTGGATTTCTACCAAACGAGGTGAAAAGCATGCCAATGCTGCTCTTTTTAGAACCCGCACACGGATATGTGCCAAAACGCGTTTTAAGCATGAATATGACACTTTTGGTAGACGAGTATGCAGTTTTCTGCAAAACTACACGATATGCATGCAAATGGTGCTTTTGGCAGAACGCGCGTGTGGATTTCTACCAAACGACGTGGAAAGCATGCCAATGCTGCTCTTTTTAGCACCCGCACATGGATTTGTGCCAAACGCGTTTTAAGCATGAATACGCAACTTTTGGTAGACGAGGATGCAGTTTTCTGCAAAACCACACGATATGCATGCAAATGACGCTTTTGGCAGAACGCGCGTGTGGATTTCTACCAAACGACGTGAAAAGCATGCCAATGCTGCTCTTTTTAGCACCCGCACATGGATTTGTGCCAAAACGCGTTTTAAGCATGAATATGCAACTTTTGGTAGACGAGGATGCAGTTTTCTGCAAAACCACACGATATGCATGCAAATGATGCTTTTGGCAGAACGCGCGTGTGGATTTCTACCAAACGACGTGAAAAGCATGCCAATGCTGCTCTTTTTAGAACCCGCACATGGATTTGTGCCAAAACCCGTTTTAAGCATGAATATGACACTTTTGGTAGACGAGTATGCAGTTTTCGGCACAACCACACGATATGCATGCAAATGGTGCTTTTGGCAGAACGCCCGTGTGGATTTCTACCAAACGACGTGAAAAGCATGCCAATGCAGCTCTTTTTAGAACCCGCACATGGATTTGTGCCAAAATGCGTTTTAAGCATGAATATGACACTTTTGGTAGACGAGGATGCAGTTTTCTGCAAAACCACACGATATGCATGCAAATGGTGCTTTTGGCAGAACGCGCGTGTGGATTTCTACCAAACGAGGTGAAAAGCATGCCAATGCTGCTCTTTTTAGAACCCGCACACGGATTTGTGCCAAAACGCGTTTTAAGCATGAATATGACACTTTTGGTAGACGAGTATGCAGTTTTCTGCAAAACTACACGATATGCATGCAAATGGTGCTTTTGGCAGAACGCGCGTGTGGATTTCTACCAAAAGACGTGAAAAGCATGCCAATGCTGCTCTTTTTAGCACCCGCACATGGATTTGTGCCAAAACGCGTTTTAAGCATGAATATGCAACTTTTGGTAGACGAGGATGCAGTTTTCTGCAAAACCACACGATATGCATGCAAATGACGCTTTTGGCAGAACGCGCGTGTGGATTTCTACCAAACGACGTGAAAAGCATGCCAATGCTGCTCTTTTTAGCACCCGCACATGGATTTGTGCCAAAACGCGTTTTAAGCATGAATATGCAACTTTTGGTAGACGAGGATGCAGTTTTCTGCAAAACCACACGATATGCATGCAAATGGTGCTTTTGGCAAAACGCGCGTGTGGATTTCTACCAAACGACGTGAAAAGCATGCCAATGCTGCTCTTGTTAGAACCCGCACATTGATTTGTGGCAAAATGCGTTTTAAGCATGAATATGACACTTTTGGTAGACAAGTATGCAGTTTTCTGCACAACCACACGATATGCATGCAAATGGTGCTTTTGGCAGAACGCCCGTGTGGATTTCTACCAAACGACGTGAAAAGCATGCCAATGCAGCTCTTTTTAGAACCCGCACATGGATTTGTGCCAAAATGCGTTTTAAGCATGAATATGACACTTTTGGTAGACGAGGATGCAGTTTTCTGCAAAACCACACGATATGCATGCAAATGGTGCTTTTGGCAGAACGCGCGTGTGGATTTCTACCAAACGAGGTGAAAAGCATGCCAATGCTGCTCTTTTTAGAACCCGCACACGGATTTGTGCCAAAACGCGTTTTAAGCATGAATATGACACTTTTGGTAGACGAGTATGCAGTTTTCTGCAAAACTACACGATATGCATGCAAATGGTGCTTTTGGCAGAACGCGCGTGTGGATTTCTACCAAACGACGTGAAAAGCATGCCAATGCTGCTCTTTTTAGCACCCGCACATGGATTTGTGCCAAACGCGTTTTAAGCATGAATACGCAACTTTTGGTAGACGAGGATGCAGTTTTCTGCAAAACCACACGATATGCATGCAAATGACGCTTTTGGCAGAACGCGCGTGTGGATTTCTACCAAACGACGTGAAAAGCATGCCAATGCTGCTCTTTTTAGCACCCGCACATGGATTTGTGCCAAAACGCGTTTTAAGCATGAATATGCAACTTTTGGTAGACGAGGATGCAGTTTTCTGCAAAACCACACGATATGCATGCAAATGATGCTTTTGGCAGAACGCGCGTGTGGATTTCTACCAAACGACGTGAAAAGCATGCCAATGCTGCTCTTTTTAGAACCCGCACATGGATTTGTGCCAAAACCCGTTTTAAGCATGAATATGACACTTTTGGTAGACGAGGATGCAGTTTTCTGCAAAACCACACGATATGCATGCAAATGGTGCTTTTGGCAGAACGCGCGTGTGGATTTCTACCAAACGAGTTGAAAAGCATGCCAATGCTGCTCTTTTTAGAACCCGCACACGGATTTGTGCCAAAACGCGTTTTAAGCATGAATATGACACTTTTGGTAGACGAGTATGCAGTTTTCTGCAAAACTACACGATATGCATGCAAATGGTGCTTTTGGCAGAACGCGCGTGTGGATTTCTACCAAACGACGTGAAAAGCATGCCAATGCTGCTCTTTTTAGCACCCGCACATGGATTTGTGCCAAAACGCGTTTTAAGCATGAATACGCAACTTTTGGTAGACGAGGATGCAGTTTTCTGCAAAACCACACGATATGCATGCAAATGACGCTTTTGGCAGAACGCGCGTGTGGATTTCTACCAAACGACGTGAAAAGCATGCCAATGCTGCTCTTTTTAGCACCCGCACATGGATTTGGGCCAAAACGCGTTTTAAGCATGAATATGCAACTTTTGGTAGACGAGGATGCAGTTTTCTGCAAAACCACACGATATGCATGCAAATGATGCTTTTGGCAGAACGCGCGTGTGGATTTCTACCAAACGACGTGAAAAGCATGCCAATGCTGCTCTTTTTAGAACCCGCACATGGATTTGTGCCAAAACCCGTTTTAAGCATGAATATGACACTTTTGGTAGACGAGGATGCAGTTTTCTGCAAAACCACACGATATGCATGCAAATGACGCTTTTGGCAGAACGCGCGTGTGGATTTCTACCAAACGACGTGAAAAGCATGCCAATGCTGCTCTTTTTAGCACCCGCACATGGATTTGTGCCAAAACGCGTTTTAAGCATGAATATGCAACTTTTGGTAGACGAGGATGCAGTTTTCTGCAAAACCACACGATATGCATGCAAATGGTGCTTTTGGCAGAACGCGCGTGTGGATTTCTACCAAACGACGTGAAAAGCATGCCAATGCTGCTCTTTTTAGAACCCGCACATCGATTTGTGCCAAAACGCGTTTTAAGCATGAATATGACACTTTTGGTAGACGAGTATGCAGTTTTCTGCACAACCACACGATATGCATGCAAATGGTGCTTTTGGCAGAACGCGCGTGTGGATTTCTACCAAACGACGTGAAAAGCATGCCAATGCTGCTCTTTTTAGAACCCGCACATAGATTTGTGCCAAAATGCGTTTTAAGCATGATATGACACTTTTGGTAGACGAGGATGCAGTTTTCTGCAAAACCACACGATATGCATGCAAATGGTGCTTTTGGCAGAACGCTCGTGTGGATTTCTACCAAACGACGTGAAAAGCATGTCAATGCTGCTCTTTTTAGAACCCGCACACGGATTTGTGCCAAAACGCGTTTTAAGCATGAATATGACACTTTTGGTAGACGAGTATGCAGTTTTCTGCAAAACTACACGATATGCATGCAAATGGTGCTTTTGGCAGAACGCGCGTGTGGATTTCTACCAAACGACGTGAAAATCATGCCAATGCTGCTCTTTTTAGCACCCGCACATGGATTTGTGCCAAAACGCGTTTTAAGCATGAATACGCAACTTTTGGTAGACGAGGATGCAGTTTTCTGCAAAACCACACGATATGCATGCAAATGACGCTTTTGGCAGAACGCGCGTGTGGATTTCTACCAAACGACGTGAAAAGCATGCCAATGCTGCTCTTTTTAGAACCCGCACATCGATTTGTGCCAAAACGCGTTTTAAGCATGAATATGACACTTTTGGTAGACGAGTATGCAGTTTTCTGCAAAACTACACGTTATGCACGCAAATGGTGCTTTTGGCAGAACGCGCGTGTGGATTTCTACCAAACGACGTGAAAAGCATGCCAATGCTGCTCTTTTTAGCACCCGCACATGGATTTGTGCCAAAACGCGTTTTAAGCATGAATACGCAACTTTTGGTAGACGAGGATGCAGTTTTCTGCACAACCACACGATATGCATGCAAATTGTGCTTTTGGCAGAACGCCCATGTGGATTTCTACCAAACGACGTGAAAAGCATGCCAATGCTGCTCTTTTTACAACCCGCACATGGATTTGTGCCAAAACGCGTTTTAAGCGTGAATATGACACTTTTGGTAGACGAGGATGCAGTTTTCTGCAAAACCACACGATATGCATGCAAATGGTGCTTTTGGCAGAACGCGCGTGTGGATTTCTACCAAACGACGTGAAAAGCATGCCAATGCTGCTCTTTTGAGAACCCGCACATGGATTTGTGCCAAAACGCGTTTTAAGCATGAATATGACACTTTTGGTAGACGAGGATGCAGTTTTCTGGAAAACCACACGATATGCATGCAAAAGCTGCTTTTGGCAGAACGCGCGTGTGGATTTCTACCAAACGACGTGAAAAGCATGCCAATGCTGCTCTTTTTAGCACCCGCACATGGATTTGTGCCAAAACACGTTTTAAGCATGAATACGCAACTTTTGGTAGACGAGGATGCAGTTTTCTGCAAAACCACACGATATGCATGCAAATGACGCTTTTGGCAGAACGCGCGTGTGGATTTCTACCAAACGACGTGAAAAGCATGCCAATGCTGCTCTTTTTAGAACCCGCACATCGATTTGTGCCAAAACGCGTTTTAAGCATGAATATGACACTTTTGGTAGACGAGTATGCAGTTTTCTGCAAAACTACACGATATGCATGCAAATGGTGCTTTTGGCAGAACGCGCGTGTGGATTTCTACCAAACGACGTGAAAAGCATGCCATTGCTGCTCTTTTTAGCACCCGCACATGGATTTGTGCCAAAACGCGTTTTAAGCATGAATACGCAACTTTTGGTAGACGAGGATGCAGTTTTCTGCAAAACCACACGATATGCATGCAAATGACGCTTTTGGCAGAACGCGCGTGTGGATTTCTACTAAACGACGTGAAAAGCATGCCAATGCTGCTCTTTTTAGCACCCGCACATGGATTTGTGCCAAAACGCGTTTTAAGCATGAATATGCAACTTTTGGTAGACGAGGATGCAGTTTTCTGCAAAACCACACGATATGCATGCAATGGTGCTTTTGGCAGAACGCGCGTGTGGATTTCTACCAAACGACGTGAAAAGCATGCCAATGCTGCTCTTTTTAGAACCCGCACATCGATTTGTGGCAAAACGCGTTTTAAGCATGAATATGACACTTTTGGTAGACGAGTATGCAGTTTTCTGCACAACCACACGATATGCATGCAAATTGTGCTTTTGGCAGAACGCCCATGTGGATTTCTACCAAACGACGTGAAAAGCATGCCAATGCTGCTCTTTTTACAACCCGCACATGGATTTGTGCCAAAACGCGTTTTAAGCGTGAATATGACACTTTTGGTAGACGAGGATGCAGTTTTCTGCAAAACCA
This sequence comes from Dermacentor albipictus, assembly GCF_038994185.2. Classification (NCBI taxonomy): domain Eukaryota; kingdom Metazoa; phylum Arthropoda; class Arachnida; order Ixodida; family Ixodidae; genus Dermacentor; species Dermacentor albipictus. The sequence goes on along the minus strand of NW_027226026.1, from coordinate 7,530 downwards.
CACGATATGCATGCAAATGGTGCTTTTGGCAGAACGCGCGTGTGGATTTCTACCAAACGACGTGAAAAGCATGCCAATGCTGCTCTTTTTAGCACCCGCACATGGATTTGTGCCAAAACGCGTTTTAAGCATGAATACGCAACTTTTGGTAGACGAGGATGCAGTTTTCTGCAAAACCACACGATATGCATGCAAATGACGCTTTTGGCAGAACGCGCGTGTGGATTTCTACCAAACGACGTGAAAAGCATGCCAATGCTGCTCTTTTTAGAACCCGCACATCGATTTGTGCCAAAACGCGTTTTAAGCATGAATATGACACTTTTGGTAGACGAGTATGCAGTTTTCTGCAAAACTACACGTTATGCATGCAAATGGTGCTTTTGGCAGAACGCGCGTGCGGATTTCTACCAAACGACGTGAAAAGGCATGCCAATGCTGCTCTTTTTAGCACCCGCACATGGATTTGTGCCAAAAACGCGTTTTAAGCATGAATACGCAACTTTTGGTAGACGAGGATGCAGTTTTCTGCACAACCACACGATATGCATGCAAATTGTGCTTTTGGCAGAACGCCCATGTGGATTTCTACCAAACGACGTGAAAAGCATGCCAATGCTGCTCTTTTTACAACCCGCACATGGATTTGTGCCAAAACGCGTTTTAGGCGTGAATATGACACTTTTGGTAGACGAGGATGCAGTTTTCTGCAAAACCACACGATATGCATGCAAATGGTGCTTTTGGCAGAACGCGCGTGTGGATTTCTACCAAACGACGTGAAAAGCATGCCAATGCTGCTCTTTTGAGAACCCGCACATGGATTTGTGCCAAAACACGTTTAAGCATGAATACGCAACTTTTGGTAGACGAGGATGCAGTTTTCTGCACAACCACACGATATGCATGCAAATTGTGCTTTTGGCAGAACGCGCGTGTGGATTTCTACCAAACGACGTGAAAAGCATGCCAATGCTGCTCTTTTGAGAACCCGCACATGGATTGTGCCAAAACGCGTTTAAGCATGAATACGCAACTTTTGGTAGACGAGGATGCAGTTTTCTGCACAACCACACGATATGCATGCAAATTGTGCTTTTGGCAGAACGCCCATGTGGATTTCTACCAAACGACGTGAAAAGCATGCCAATGCTGCTCTTTTTACAACCCGCACATGGATTTGTGCCAAAACCCGTTTTAAGCATGAATATGACACTTTTGGTAGACGAGGATGCAGTTTTCTGCAAAACCACACGATATGCATGCAAATGACGCTTTTGGCAGAACGCGCGTGTGGATTTCTACCAAACGACGTGAAAAGCATGCCAATGCTGCTCTTTTTAGCACCCGCACATGGATTTGTGCCAAAACGCGTTTTAAGCATGAATATGCAACTTTTGGTAGACGAGGATGCAGTTTTCTGCAAAACCACACGATATGCATGCAAATGGTGCTTTTGGCAGAACGCGCGTGTGGATTTCTACCAACGACGTGAAAAGCATGCCAATGCTGCTCTTTTAGAACCGCACATCGATTTGTGCCAAAACGCGTTTTTAAGCATGAATATGACACTTTTGGTAGACGAGTATGCAGTTTTCTGCACAACCACACGATATGCATGCAAATGGTGCTTTTGGCAGAACGCGCGTGTGGATTTCTACCAAACGACGTGAAAAGCATGCCAATGCTGCTCTTTTTAGAACCCGCACATGGATTTGTGCCAAAATGCGTTTTAAGCATGAATATGACACTTTTGGTAGACGAGGATGCAGTTTTCTGCAAAACCACACGATATGCATGCAAATGGTGCTTTTGGCAGAACGCTCGTGTGGATTTCTACCAAACGACGTGAAAAGCATGTCAATGCTGCTCTTTTTAGAACCCGCACACGGATTTGTGCCAAAACGCGTTTTAAGCATGAATATGACACTTTTGGTAGACGAGTATGCAGTTTTCTGCAAAACTACACGATATGCATGCAAATGGTGCTTTTGGCAGAACGCGCGTGTGGATTTCTACCAAACGACGTGAAAAGCATGCCAATGCTGCTCTTTTTAGCACCCGCACATGGATTTGTGCCAAAACGCGTTATTAAGCATGAATACGCAACTTTTGGTAGACGAGGATGCAGTTTTCTGCAAAACACACGATATGCATGCAAATGACGCTTTTGGCAGAACGCGCGTGTGGATTTCTACCAAACCGACGTGAAAAGCATGCCCAATGCTGCTCTTTTTAGAACCCGCACATCGATTTGTGCCAAAACGCGTTTTAAGCATGAATATGACACTTTTGGTAGACGAGGTATGCAGTTTTCTGCAAAACTACACGTTATGCACGCAAATGGTGCTTTTGGCAGAACGCGCGTGTGGATTTCTACCAAACGACGTGAAAAGCATGCCAATGCTGCTCTTTTTAGCACCGCACATGGATTTGTGCCAAAACGCGTTTTAAGCATGAATACGCAACTTTTGGTAGACGAGGATGCAGTTTTCTGCACAACCACACGATATGCATGCAAATTGTGCTTTTGGCAGAACGCCCATGTGGATTTCTAACCAACGACGTGAAAAGCATGCCAATGCTGCTCCTTTTTACAACCCGCACATGGATTTGTGCCAAAACGCGTTTTAAGCGTGAATTGACACTTTTGGTAGACAAGGATGCAGTTTTCTGCAAAACCACACGATTGCATGCAAATGGGTGCTTTTGGCAGAACGCGCGTGTGGATTTCTACCAAACGACGTGAAAAGCATGCCAATGCTGCTCTTTTGAGAACCCGCACATGGATTTGTGCCAAAACGCGTTTTAAGCATGAATATGACACTTTTGGTAGACGAGGATGCAGTTTTCTGGAAAACCACACGATATGCATGCAAATGGTGCTTTTGGCAGAACGCGCGTGTGGATTTCTACCAAACGACGTGAAAAGCATGCCAATGCTGCTCTTTTTCGCACCCGCACATGGATTTGTGCCAAAACACGTTTTAAGCATGAATACGCAACTTTTGGTAGACGAGGATGCAGTTTTCTGCAAAACCACACGATATGCATGCAAATGACGCTTTTGGCAGAACGCGCGTGTGGATTTCTACCAAACGACGTGAAAAGCATGCCAATGCTGCTCTTTTTTAGAACCCGCACATCGATTTGTGCCAAAACGCGTTTTAAGCATGAATATGACACTTTTGGTAGACGAGTATGCAGTTTTCTGCAAAACTACACGATATGCATGCAAATGGTGCTTTTGGCAGAACGCGCGTGTGGATTTCTACCAAACGACGTGAAAAGCATGCCATTGCTGCTCTTTTTAGCACCCGCACATGGATTTGTGCCCAAAACGCGTTTTAAGCATGAATACGCAACTTTTGGTAGACGAGGATGCAGTTTTCTGCAAAACCACACGATATGCATGCAAATGACGCTTTTGGCAGAACGCGCGTGTGGATTTCTACCAAACGACGTGAAAAGCATGCCAATGCTGCTCTTTTTAGCACCCGCCACATGGATTTGTGCCAAAACGCGTTTTAAGCATGAATATGCAACTTTTGGTAGACGAGGATGCAGTTTTCTGCAAAACCACACGATATGCATGCAAATGGTGCTTTTGGCAGAACGCGCGTGTGGATTTCTACCAAACGACGTGAAAAGCATGCCAATGCTGCTCTTTTTAGAACCCGCACATCGATTTGTGGCAAAACGCGTTTTAAGCATGAATATGACACTTTTGGTAGACGAGTATGCAGTTTTCTGCACAACCACACGATATGCATGCAAATTGTGCTTTTGGCAGAACGCCCATGTGGATTTCTACCAAACGACGTGAAAAGCATGCCAATGCTGCTCTTTTTACAACCCGCACATGGATTTGTGCCAAAACGCGTTTTAAGCGTGAATATGACACTTTTGGTAGACGAGGATGCAGTTTTCTGCAAAACCACACGATATGCATGCAAATGGTGCTTTTGGCAGAACGCGCGTGTGGAATTCTACCAAACGACGTGAAAAGCATGCCAATGCTGCTCTTTTTAGCACCCGCCACATGGATTTTGTGCCAAAACGCGTTTTAAGCATGAATACGCAACTTTTGGTAGACGAGGATGCAGTTTTCTGCAAAACCACACGATATGCATGCAAATGACGCTTTTGGCAGAACGCGCGTGTGGATTTCTACCAAACGACGTGAAAAGCATGCCAATGCTGCTCTTTTTAGAACCCGCACATCGATTTGTGCCAAAACGCGTTTTAAGCATGAATATGACACTTTTGGTAGACGAGTATGCAGTTTTCTGCAAAACTACACGTTATGCATGCAAATGGTGCTTTTGGCAGAACGCGCGTGCGGATTTTCTACCAAACGACGTGAAAAGCATGCCAATGCTGCTCTTTTTAGCACCCGCACATGGATTTGTGCCAAAACGCGTTTTAAGCATGAATACGCAACTTTTGGTAGACGAGGATGCAGTTTTCTGCACAACCACACGAAATGCATGCAAATTGTGCTTTTGGCAGAACGCCCATGTGGATTTCTACCAAACGACGTGAAAAAGCATGCCAATGCTGCTCTTTTTACAAACCCGCACATGGATTTGTGCCAAAACGCGTTTTTAGGCGTGAATATGACACTTTTGGTAGACGAGGATGCAGTTTTCTGCAAAACCACACGATATGCATGCAAATGGTGCTTTTGGCAGAACGCGCGTGTGGATTTCTACCAAACGACGTGAAAAGCATGCCAATGCTGCTCTTTTGAGAACCCGCACATGGATTTGTGCCAAAACGCGTTTAAGCATGAATACGCAACTTTTGGTAGACGAGGGATGCAGTTTTCTGCACAAACCACACGATATGCATGCAAATTGTGCTTTTGGCAGAAACGCCCATGTGGATTTCTACCAAACGACGTGAAAAGCATGCCAATGCTGCTCTTTTTACAACCCCGCACATGGATTTGTGCCAAAACGCGTTTTTAAGCGTGAATATGACACTTATGGTAGACGAGGATGCAGTTTTCTGCAAAACCACACGATATGCATGCAAATGGTGCTTTTGGCAGAACGCGCGTGTGGATTTCTACCAAACGACGTGAAAAGCATGCCAATGCTGCTCTTTTGAGAACCCGCACATGGATTTGTGCCAAAACGCGTTTTAAGCATGAATATGACACTTTGGTAGACGAGGATGCAGTATTCTGGAAACCCACACGATATGCATGCAAATGGTGCTTTTGGCAGAACGCGCGTGTGGATTTCTACCAAACGACGTGAAAAGCATGCCATGCAGCTCTTTTTAGCACCGCACATGGAATTGTGCAAAACACGTTTTAAGCAATGTAATACGCAACTTTTGGTAGACGAGGATGCAGTTTTCTGCAAAACCACACGATATGCATGCAAATGACGCTTTTGGCAGAACGCGCGTGTGGATTTCTACCAAACGACGTGAAAAGCATGCCAATGCTGCTCTTTTTAGAACCCGCACATCGATTTTGTGCCAAAACGCGTTTTATAAGCATGAATATGACACTCTTTGGTAGACGAGTATGCAGTTTTCTGCAAAACTACACGATATGCATGCAAATGGTGCTTTTGGCAGAACGCGCGTGTGGATTTCTACCAAACGACGTTGAAAAGCATGCCATTGCTGCTCTTTTTAGCACCCGCACATGGATTTGTGCCAAAACGCGTTATAAGCATGAATACGCAACTTTTGGTAGACGAGGATGCAGATTATCTGCAAAACCACACGATATGCATGCAAATGACGCTTTTGGCAGAACGCGCGTGTGGATTTCTACCAAACGACGTGAAAAGCATGCCAATGCTGCTCTTTTTAGCACCCGCACATGGATTTGTGCCCAAACGCGTTTTAAGCATGAATATGCAACTTTTGGTAGACGAGGATGCAGTTTTCTGCAAAACCACACGATATGCATGCAAATGGTGCTTTGGCAGAACGCGCGTGTGGATTTCTACCAAACGACGTGAAAAGCATGCCAATGCTGCTCTTTTTAGAACCCGCACATCGATTTGTGGCAAAACGCGTTTTAAGCATGAATATGACACTTTTGGTAGACGAGTATGCAGTTTTCTGCACACCACACGATATGCATGCAATTGTGCTATTGGCAGAACGCCCATGTGGATTTCCTACCAAACGACGTGAAAAGCATGCCAATGCTGCTCTTTATACAACCCGCACATGGATTTGTGCCAACAACGCGTTTTAAGCGTGAATATGACACTTTTGGTAGACGAGGATGCAGTTTTCTGCAAAACCACACGATATGCATGCAAATGGTGCTTTTGGCAGAACGCGCGTGTGGGATTTCTACCAAACGACGTGAAAAAGCATGCCCCAATGCTGCTCTTTTTAGCACCCGCACATGGAATTGTGCCAAAACGCGTTTTAATGCATGAATACGCAACTCTTTGGTAGACGAGGATGCAGTTTTCTGCAAAACCACACGACTATGCATGCAAATGACGCTTTTGGCAGAACGCGCGTGTGGATTTCTACCCAAACGACGTGAAAAGCATGCCAATGCTGCTCTTTTTAGAACCCGCACATCGATTTGTGCCAAAACGCGTATTTAAAGCATGAATATGACACTTATGGTAGACGAGTATGCAGTATTCTGCAAAACTACACGTTATGCATGCAAATGGTGCTTTTGGCAGAACGCGCGTGCGGATTTCTACCAAACGACGTGAAAAGCATGCCAATGCTGCTCTTTTTAGCACCCGCACATGGATTTGTGCCAAAACGCGTTTTAAGCATGAATACGCAAACTTTTGGTAGACGAGGACTGCAGTATTCTGCACAACCACACGATATGCATGCAAATTGTGCTTTTGGCAGAAACGCCCATGTGGATTTCTACCAAACGACGTGAAAAGCATGCCAATGCTGCTCTTTTTACAACCCGCACATGGATTTGTGCCAAAACGCGTTTTAGGCGTGAATATGACACTTTTGGTAGACGAGGATGCAGTTTTCTGCAAAACCACACGATATGCATGCACAATGGTGCTTTTGGCAGAACGCGCGTGTGGATTTCCTACCAAACGACCGTGAAAAGCATGCCAATGCTGCTCTTTTGAGAACCCGCACATGGATTTGTGCCAAAACGCGTTTAAGCATGAATACGCAACTTTTGGTAGACGAGGATGCAGTTTTCTGCACAACCACACGATATGCATGCAAATTGTGCTTTTGGCAGAACGCCCATGTGGATTTCTACCAAACGACGTGAAAGCATGCCAATGCTGCTCTTTTTACAACCCGCACATGGATTTGTGCCAAAACGCGTTTTAAGCGTGAATATGACACTTTTGGTAGACGAGGATGCAGTTTTCTGCAAAACCACACGATATGCATGCAAATGGTGCTTTTGGCAGAACGCGCGTGTGGATTTCTACCAAACGACGTGAAAAGCATGCCCAATGCTGCTCCTTTTGAGAACCGCACATGGATATGTGCCAAAACGCGTTTTAAGCATGAATATGACACTTTTGGTAGACGAGGATG
>NW_027226025.1:0-28561 GCF_038994185.2 Dermacentor albipictus | reverse complement strand
ACGCGTTTTGCCACAAATCGATGTGCGGGTTCTAAAAAGAGCAGCATTGGCATGCTTTTCACGTCGTTTGGTAGAAATCCACACGCGCGTTCTGCCAAAAGCACCATTTGCATGCATATCGTGTGGTTTTGCAGAAAACTGCATCCTCGTCTACCAAAAGTTGCGTATTCATGCTTAGAACGCGTTTTGGCACAAATCCATGTGCGGGTGCTAAAAAGAGCAGCATTGGCATGCTTTTCACGTCGTTTGGTAGAAATCCACACGCGCGTTCTGCCAAAAGCACCATTTGCATGCATATCGTGTAGTTTTGCAGAAAACTGCATACTCGTCTACCAAAAGTGTCATATTCATGCTTAAAACGCGTTTTGGCACAAATCCCTGTGCGGGTTCTAAAAAGAGCAGCATTGACATGCTTTTCACGTCGTTTGGTAGAAATCCACACGCGCGTTCTGCCAAAAGCACCATTTGCATGCATATCGTGTGGTTTTGCAGAAAACTGCATCCTCGTCTACCAAAAGTGTCATATTCATGCTTAAAACGCATTTTGGCACAAATCCATGTGCGGGTTCTAAAAAGAGCAGCATTGGCATGCTTTTCACGTCGTTTGGTAGAAATCCACACGCGCGTTCTGCCAAAAGCACCATTTGCATGCATATCGTGTGGTTTTGCAGAAAACTGCATCCTCGTCTACCAAAAGTGTCATATTCATGCTTAAAACGCGTTTTGGCACAAATCCATGTGCGGGTTCTAAAAAGAGCAGCATTGGCATGCTTTTCACGTCGTTTGGTAGAAATCCACACGCGCGTTCTGCCAAAAGCACCATTTGCATGCATATCGTGTGGTTTTGCAGAAAACTGCATCCTCGTCTACCAAAAGTTGCGTATTCATGCTTAAAACGCGTTTTGGCACAAATCCATGTGCGGGTGCTAAAAAGAGCAGCATTGGCATGCTTTTCACGTCGTTTGGTAGAAATCCACACGGGCGTTCTGCCAAAAGCACCATTTGCATGCATATCGTGTGGTTGTGCAGAAAACTGCATACTCGTCTACCAAAAGTGTCATATTCATGCTTAAAACGCGTTTTGCCACAAATCGATGTGCGGGTTCTAAAAAGAGCAGCATTGGCATGCTTTTCACGTCGTTTGGTAGAAATCCACACGCGCGTTCTGCCAAAAGCACCATTTGCATGCATATCGTGTGGTTTTGCAGAAAACTGCATCCTCGTCTACCAAAAGTTGCATATTCATGCTTAAAACGCGTTTTGGCACAAATCTATGTGCGGGTGCTAAAAAGAGCAGCAATGGCATGCTTTTCACGTCGTTTGGTAGAAATCCACACGCGCGTTCTGCCAAAAGCGTCATTTGCATGCATATCGTGTGGTTTTGCAGAAAACTGCATCCTCGTCTACCAAAAGTTGCGTATTCATGCTTAAAACGCGTTTTGGCACAAATACATGTGCGGGTGCTAAAAAGAGCAGCATTGGCATGCTTTTCACGTCGTTTGGTAGAAATCCACACGCGCGTTCTGCCAAAAGCACCATTTGCATGCATATCGTGTAGTTTTGCAGAAAACTGCATACTCGTCTACCAAAAGTGTCATATTCATGCTTAAAACGCGTTTTGGCACAAATCCGTGTGCGGGTTCTAAAAAGAGCTGCATTGGCATGCTTTTCACGTCGTTTGGTAGAAATCCACACGCGCGTTCTGCCAAAAGCACCATTTGCATGCATATCGTGTGGTTTTGCAGAAAACTGCATCCTCGTCTACCAAAAGTGTGATATTCATGCTTAAAACGCGTTTTATCACAAATCCATGTGCGGGTTCTCAAAAGAGCAGCATTGGCATGCTTTTCACGTCGTTTGGTAGAAATCCACACGCGCATTCTGCCAAAAGCACCATTTGCATGCATATCGTGTGGTTTTGCAGAAAACTGCATCCTCGTCTACCAAAAGTGTCATATTCATGCTTAAAACGCGTTTTGGCACAAATCCATGTGCGGGTGCTAAAAAGAGCAGCATTGGCATGCTTTTCACGTCGTTTGGTAGAAATTCACACGCGCGTTCTGCCAAAAGCGTCATTTGCATGCATATCGTGTGGTTTTGCAGAAAACTGCATCCTCGTCTACCAAAAGTTGCGTATTCATGCTTAAAACGCGTTTTGGCACAAATCCATGTGCGGGTGCTAAAAAGAGCAGCATTGGCATGCTTTTCACGTCGTTTGGTAGAAATCCACACGCGCGTTCTGCCAAAAGCACCATTTGCATGCATATCGTGTAGTTTTGCAGAAAACTGCATACTCGTCTACCAAAAGTGTCATATTCATGCTTAAAACGCGTTTTGGCACAAATCCGTGTGCGGGTTCTAAAAAGAGCAGCATTGGCATGCTTTTCACCTCGTTTGGTAGAAATCCACACGCGCGTTCTGCCAAAAGCACCATTTGCATGCATATCGTGTGGTTTTGCAGAAAACTGCATCCTCGTCTACCAAAAGTGTCATATTCATGCTTAAAACGCATTTTGGCACAAATCCATGTGCGGGTTCTAAAAAGAGCTGCATTGGCATGCTTTTCACGTCGTTTGGTAGAAATCCACACGGGCGTTCTGCCAAAAGCACCATTTGCATGCATATCGTGTGGTTGTGCAGAAAATTGCATACTCGTCTACCAAAAGTGTCATATTCATGCTTAAAACGCGTTTTGGCACAAATCGATGTGCGGGTTCTAAAAAGAGCAGCATTGGCATGCTTTTCACGTCGTTTGGTAGAAATCCACACGCGCGTTCTGCCAAAAGCGTCATTTGCATGCATATCGTGTGGTTTTGCAGAAAACTGCATCCTCGTCTACCAAAAGTTGCGTATTCATGCTTAAAACGCGTTTTGGCACAAATCCATGTGCGGGTGCTAAAAAGAGCAGCATTGGCATGCTTTTCACGTCGTTTGGTAGAAATCCACACGCGCGTTCTGCCAAAAGCACCATTTGCATGCATATCTTGTAGTTTTGCAGAAAACTGCATACTCGTCTACCAAAAGTGTCATATGCATGCTTAAAACGCGTTTTGGCACAAATCCATGTGCGGGTTCTAAAAAGAGCAGCATTGGCATGCTTTTCACGTCGTTTGGTAGAAATCCACACGCGCGTTCTGCCAAAAGCACCATTTGCATGCATATCGTGTGGTTTTGCAGAAAACTGCATCCTCGTCTACCAAAGTTGCGTATTCATGCTTAAAACGCGTTTTGGCACAAATCCATGTGCGGGTGCTAAAAAGAGCAGCAATGGCATGCTTTTCACATCGTTTGGTAGAAATCCACACGCGCGTTCTGCCAAAAGCACCATTTGCATGCATATCGTGTGGTTTTGCAGAAAACTGCATCCTCGTCTACCAAAAGTTGCGTAATCATGCTTAAAACGCGTTTTGGCACAAATCCATGTGCGGGTGCTAAAAAGAGCAGCATTGGCATGCTTTTCACGTCGTTTGGTAGAAATCCACACGGGCGTTCTGCCAAAAGCACCATTTGCATGCATATCGTGTGGTTGTGCAGAAAACTGCATACTCGTCTACCAAAAGTGTCATATTCATGCTTAAAACGCGTTTTGGCACAAATCGATGTGCGGGTTCTAAAAAGAGCAGCATTGGCATGCTTTTCACGTCGTTTGGTAGAAATCCACACGCGCGTTCTGCCAAAAGCACCATTTGCATGCATATCGTGTGGTTTTGCAGAAAACTGCATCCTCGTCTACCAAAAGTTGCATATTCATGCTTAAAACGCGTTTTGGCACAAATCCATGTGCGGGTGCTAAAATGAGCAGCATTGGCATGCTTTTCACGTCGTTTGGTAGAAATCCACACGCGCGTTCTGCCAAAAGCGTCATTTGCATGCATATCGTGTGGTTTTGCAGAAAACTGCATCCTCGTCTACCAAAAGTTGCGTATTCATGCTTAAAACGCGTTTTGGCACAAATCCATGTGCGGGTGCTAAAAAGAGCAGCATTGGCATGCTTTTCACGTCGTTTGGTAGAAATCCACACGCGCGTTCTGCCAAAAGCACCATTTGCATGCATATCTTGTAGTTTTGCAGAAAACTGCATCCTCGTCTACCAAAAGTTGCGTATTCATGCTTAAAACGCGTTTTGGCACAAATCCATGTGCGGGTGCTAAAAAGAGCAGCATTGGCATGCTTTTCACGTCGTTTGGTAGAAATCCACACGGGCGTTCTGCCAAAAGCACCATTTGCATGCATATCGTGTGGTTGTGCAGAAAACTGCATACTCGTCTACCAAAAGTGTCATATTCATGCTTAAAACGCGTTTTGGCACAAATCCGTGTGCGGGTTCTAAAAAGAGCAGCATTGACATGCTTTTCACGTCGTTTGGTAGAAATCCACACGCGCGTTCTGCCAAAAGCACCATTTGCATGCATATCGTGTGGTTTTGCAGAAAAATGCATCCTCGTCTACCAAAAGTGTCATATTCATGCTTAAAACGCATTTTGGCACAAATCCATGTGCGGGTTCTAAAAAGAGCAGCATTGGCATGCTTTTCACGTCGTTTGGTAGAAATCCACACGCGCGTTCTGCCAAAAGCACCATTTGCATGCATATCGTGTGGTTGTGCAGAAAACTGCATACTCGTCTACCAAAAGTGTCATATTCATGCTTAAAACGCGTTTTGGCACAAATCGATGTGCGGGTTCTAAAAAGAGCAGCATTGGCATGCTTTTCACGTCGTTTGGTAGAAATCCACACGCGCGTTCTGCCAAAAGCACCATTTGCATGCATATCGTGTGGTTTTGCAGAAAACTGCATCCTCGTCTACCAAAAGTTGCATATTCATGCTTAAAACGCGTTTTGGCACAAATCCATGTGCGGGTGCTAAAAAGAGCAGCATTGGCATGCTTTTCACGTCGTTTGGTAGAAATCCACACGCGCGTTCTGCCAAAAGCGTCATTTGCATGCATATCGTGTGGTTTTGCAGAAAACTGCATCCTCGTCTACCAAAAGTGTCATATTCATGCTTAAAACGGGTTTTGGCACAAATCCATGTGCGGGTTCTAAAAAGAGCAGCATTGGCATGCTTTTCACGTCGTTTGGTAGAAATCCACACACGCGTTCTGCCAAAAGCATCATTTGCATGCATATCGTGTGGTTTTGCAGAAAACTGCATCCTCGTCTACCAAAAGTTGCATATTCATGCTTAAAACGCGTTTTGGCACAAATCCATGTGCGGGTGCTAAAAAGAGCAGCATTGGCATGCTTTTCACGTCGTTTGGTAGAAATCCACATGCGCGTTCTGCCAAAAGCGTCATTTGCATGCATATCGTGTGGTTTTGCAGAAAAACTGCATCCTCGTCTACCAAAAGTTGCGTATTCATGCTTAAAACGCGTTTTGGCACAAAGCCATGTGCGGGTGCTAAAAAGAGCAGGCATTGGCATGCTTTTCACGTCGTTTGGTAGAAATCCACACGCGCGTTCTGCCAAAAGCACCATTTGCATGCATATCGTGTAGTTTTGCAGAAACCTGCATACTCGTCTACCAAAAGTGTCATATTCATGCTTAAAACGCGTTTTGGCACAAATCCGTGTGCGGGTTCTAAAAAGAGCAGCATTGGCATGCTTTTCACCTCGTTGGTAGAAATCCACACGCGCGTTCTGCCAAAAGCACCATTTGCATGCATATCGTGTGGTTTTGCAGAAAACTGCATCCTCGTCTACCAAAAGTGTCATATTCATGCTTAAAACGCATTTTGGCACAAATCCATGTGCGGGTTCTAAAAAGAGCTGCATTGGCATGCTTTTCACGTCGTTTGGTAGAAATCCACACGCGCGTTCTGCCAAAAGCACCATTTGCATGCATATCGTGTGGTTGTGCAGAAAACTGCATACTCGTCTACCAAAAGTGTCATATTCATGCTTAAAACGCGTTTTGCCACAAATGGATGTGCGGGTTCTAAAAAGAGTAGCATTGGCATGCTTGTCACGTCGTTTGGTAGAAATCCACACGCGCGTTCTGCCAAAAGCACCATTTGCATGCATATCGTGTGGTTTTGCAGAAAACTGCATCCTCGTCTACCAAAAGTTGCATATTCATGCTTAAAACGCGTTTTGGCACAAATCCATGTGCGGGTGCTAAAAAGAGCAGCATTGGCATGCTTTTCACGTCGTTTGGTAGAAATCCACACGCGCGTTCTGCCAAAAGCGTCATTTGCATGCATATCGTGTGGTTTTGCAGAAAACTGCATCCTCGTCTACCAAAAGTTGCGTATTCATGCTTAAAACGCGTTTTGGCACAAATCCATGTGCGGGTGCTAAAAAGAGCAGCAATGGCATGCTTTTCACGTCGTTTGGTAGAAATCCACACGCGCGTTCTGCCAAAAGCACCATTTGCATGCATATCGTGTTGTTTTGCAGAAAACTGCATCCTCGTCTACCAAAATTTGCGTATTCATGCTTAAAACGCGTTTTGGCACAAATCCATGTGCGGGTGCTAAAAAGAGCAGCATTGGCATGCTTTTCACGTCGTTTGGTAGAAATCCACACGGGCGTTCTGCCAAAAGCACCATTTGCATGCATATCGTGTGGTTTTGCAGAAAACTGCATACTCGTCTACCAAAAGTGTCAGATTCATGCTTAAAACGCGTTTTGGCACAAATCCGTGTACGGGTTCTAAAAAGAGCAGCATTGACATGCTTTTCACGTCGTTTGGTAGAAATCCACACGCGCGTTCTGCCAAAAGCACCATTTGCATGCATATCGTGTGGATTTGCAGAAAACTGCATCCTCGTCTACCAAAAGTGTCATATTCATGCTTAAAACGCATTTTGGCACAAATCCATGTGCGGGTTCTAAAAAGAGCAGCATTGGCATGCTTTTCACGTAGTTTGGTAGAAATCCACACGCGCGTTCTGCCAAAAGCACCATTTGCATGCATATCGTGTGGTTTTGCAGAAAACTGCATCCTCGTCTACCAAAAGTGTCATATTCATGCTTAAAACGCGTTTTGGCACAAATCCATGTGCGGGTGCTAAAAAGAGCAGCATTGGCATGCTTTTCACGTCGTTTGGTAGAAATCCACACGCGCGTTCTGCCAAAAGCGTCATTTGCATGCATATCGTGTGGTTTTGCAGAAAACTGCATCCTCGTCTACCAAAAGTGTCATATTCATGCTTAAAACGGGTTTTGGCACAAATCCATGTGCGGGTTCTAAAAAGAGCAGCATTGGCATGCTTTTCACGTCGTTTGGTAGAAATCCACACACGCGTTCTGCCAAAAGCATCATTTGCATGCATATCGTGTGGTTTTGCAGAAAACTGCATCCTCGTCTACCAAAAGTTGCATATTCATGCTTAAAACGCGTTTTGGCACAAATCCATGTGCGGGTGCTAAAAAGAGCAGCATTGGCATGCTTTTCACGTCGTTTGGTAGAAATCCACATGCGCGTTCTGCCAAAAGCGTCATTTGCATGCATATCGTGTGGTTTTGCAGAAAACTGCATCCTCGTCTACCAAAAGTTGCGTATTCATGCTTAAAACGCGTTTTGGCACAAAGCCATGTGCGGGTGCTAAAAAGAGCAGCATTGGCATGCTTTTCACGTCGTTTGGTAGAAATCCACACGCGCGTTCTGCCAAAAGCACCATTTGCATGCATATCGTGTAGTTTTGCAGAAACCTGCATACTCGTCTACCAAAAGTGTCATATTCATGCTTAAAACGCGTTTTGGCACAAATCCGTGTGCGGGTTCTAAAAAGAGCAGCATTGGCATGCTTTTCACCTCGTTTGGTAGAAATCCACACGCGCGTTATGCCAAAAGCACCATTTGCATGCATATCGTGTGGTTTTGCAGAAAACTGCATCCTCGTCTACCAAAAGTGTCATATTCATGCTTAAAACGCATTTTGGCACAAATCCATGTGCGGGTTCTAAAAAGAGCTGCATTGGCATGCTTTTCACGTCGTTTGGTAGAAATCCACACGGGCGTTCTGCCAAAAGCACCATTTGCATGCATATCGTGTGGTTGTGCAGAAAACTGCATACTCGTCTACCAAAAGTGTCATATTCATGCTTAAAACGCGTTTTGCCACAAATGGATGTGCGGGTTCTAAAAAGAGCAGCATTGGCATGCTTTTCACGTCGTTTGGTAGAAATCCACACGCGCGTTCTGCCAAAAGCACCATTTGCATGCATATCGTGTGGTTTTGCAGAAAACTGCATCCTCGTCTACCAAAAGTTGCATATTCATGCTTAAAACGCGTTTTGGCACAAATCCATGTGCGGGTGCTAAAAAGAGCAGCATTGGCATGCTTTTCACGTCGTTTGGTAGAAATCCACACGCGCGTTCTGCCAAAAGCGTCATTTGCATGCATATCGTGTGGTTTTGCAGAAAACTGCATCCTCGTCTACCAAAAGTTGCGTATTCATGCTTAAAACGCGTTTTGGCACAAATCCATGTGCGGGTGCTAAAAAGAGCAGCAATGGCATGCTTTTCACGTCGTTTGGTAGAAATCCACACGCGCGTTCTGCCAAAAGCACCATTTGCATGCATATCGTGTGGTTTTGCAGAAAACTGCATCCTCGTCTACCAAAAGTGTCATATTCATGCTTAAAACGCGTTTTGGCACAAATCCATGTGCGGGTTCTAAAAAGAGCAGCATTGGCATGCTTTTCACGTCGTTTGGTAGAAATCCACACGCGCGTTCTGCCAAAAGCACCATTTGCATGCATATCGTGTGGTTTTGCAGAAAACTGCATCTTCGTCTACCAAAATTTGCGTATTCATGCTTAAAACGCGTTTTGGCACAAATCCATGTGCGGGTGCTAAAAAGAGCAGCATTGGCATGCTTTTCACGTCGTTTGGTAGAAATCCACACGGGCGTTCTGCCAGAAGCACCATTTGCATGCATATCGTGTGGTTTTGCAGAAAACTGCATACTCGTCTACCAAAAGTGTCAGATTCATGCTTAAAACGCGTTTTGGCACAAATCCGTGTACGGGTTCTAAAAAGAGCAGCATTGACATGCTTTTCACGTCGTTTGGTAGAAATCCACACGCGCGTTCTGCCAAAAGCACCATTTGCATGCATATCGTGTGGATTTGCAGAAAACTGCATCCTCGTCTACCAAAAGTGTCATATTCATGCTTAAAACGCATTTTGGCACAAATCCATGTGCGGGTTCTAAAAAGAGCAGCATTGGCATGCTTTTCACGTCGTTTGGTAGAAATCCACACGCGCGTTCTGCCAAAAGCACCATTTGCATGCATATCGTGTGGTTTTGCAGAAAACTGCATCCTCGTCTACCAAAAGTGTCATATTCATGCTTAAAACGCGTTTTGGCACAAATCCATGTGCGGGTTCTAAAAAGAGCAGCATTGGCATGCTTTTCAC
Source organism: Dermacentor albipictus (assembly GCF_038994185.2). Lineage (NCBI taxonomy): Eukaryota > Metazoa > Arthropoda > Arachnida > Ixodida > Ixodidae > Dermacentor > Dermacentor albipictus. The sequence continues at coordinate 19,191 of NW_027226025.1, read as the reverse complement.
GTCGTTTGGTAGAAATCCACACGGGCGTTCTGCCAAAAGCACCATTTGCATGCATATCGTGTGGTTGTGCAGAAAACTGCATACTCGTCTACCAAAAGTGTCATATTCATGCTTAAAACGCGTTTTGCCACAAATCGATGTGCGGGTTCAAAAAAGAGCAGCATTGGCATGCTTTTCACGTCGTTTGGTAGAAATCCACACGCGCGTTCTGCCAAAAGCACAATTTGCATGCATATCGTGTGGTTTTGCAGAAAACTGCATCCTCGTCTACCAAAAGTTGCATATTCATGCTTAAAACGCGTTTTGGCACAAATCCATGTGCGGGTGCTAAAAAGAGCAGCATTGGCATGCTTTTCACGTCGTTTGGTAGAAATCCACACGCGCGTTCTGCCAAAAGCGTCATTTGCATGCATATCGTGTGGTTTTGCAGAAAACTGCATCCTCGTCTACCAAAAGTTGCGTATTCATGCTTAAAACGCGTTTTGGCACAAATCCATGTGCGGGTGCTAAAAAGAGCAGCATTGGCATGCTTTTCACGTCGTTTGGTAGAAATCCACACGCGCGTTCTGCCAAAAGCACCATTTGCATGCATATCGTGTGGTTTTGCAGAAAACTGCATCCTCGTCTACCAAAAGTGTGATATTCATGCTTAAAACGCGTTTTGGCACAAATCCATGTGCGGGTTCTCAAAAGAGCAGCATTGGCATGCTTTTCACGTCGTTTGGTAGAAATCCACACGCGCATTCTGCCAAAAGCACCATTTGCATGCATATCGTGTGGTTTTGCAGAAAACTGCATCCTCGTCTACCAAAAGTGTCATATTCATGCTTAAAACGCGTTTTGGCACAAATCCATGTGCGGGTGCTAAAAAGAGCAGCATTGGCATGCTTTTCACGTCGTTTGGTAGAAATCCACACGCGCGTTCTGCCAAAAGCACCATTTGCATGCATATCGTGTGGTTTTGCAGAAAACTGCATCCTCGTCTACCAAAAGTGTCATATTCATGCTTAAAACGCATTTTGGCACAAATCCATGTGCGGGTTCTAAAAAGAGCTGCATTGGCATGCTTTTCACGTCGTTTGGTAGAAATCCACACGGGCGTTCTGCCAAAAGCACCATTTGCATGCATATCGTGTGGTTGTGCAGAAAACTGCATACTCGTCTACCAAAAGTGTCATATTCATGCTTAAAACGCGTTTTGGCACAAATCCATGTGCGGGTGCTTAAAAGAGCAGCATTGGCATGCTTTTCACGTCGTTTGGTAGAAATCCACACGCGCGTTCTGCCAAAAGCGTCATTTGCATGCATATCGTGTGGTTTTGCAGAAAACTGCATCCTCGTCTACCAAAAGTTGCGTATTCATGCTTAAAACGCGTTTTGGCACAAATCCATGTGCGGGTGCTAAAAAGAGGAGCAATGGCATGCTTTTCACGTCGTTTGGTAGAAATCCACACGCGCCTTCTGCAAAAGCGTCATTTGCATGCATATCGTGTGGTTTTGCAGAAAACTGCATCCTCGTCTACCAAAAGTTGCGTATTCATGCTTAAAACGCGTTTTGGCACAAATCCATGTGCGGGTGCTAAAAAGAGCAGCAATGGCATGCTTTTCACGTCGTTTGGTAGAAATCCACACGCGCGTTCTGCCAAAAGCACCATTTGCATGCATATCGTGTAGTTTTGCAGAAAACTGCATACTCGTCTACCAAAAGTGTCATATTCATGCTTAAAACGCGTTTTGGCACAAATCCATGTGCGGGTTCTAAAAAGAGCAGCATTGGCATGCATTTCACGTCGTTTGGTAGAAATCCACACGCGCGTTCTGCCAAAAGCACCATTTGCATGCATATCGTGTGGTTTTGCAGAAAACTGCATCCTCGTCTACCAAAAGTTGCGTATTCATGCTTAAAACGCGTTTTGGCACAAATTCATGTGCGGGTGCTAAAAAGAGCAGCATTGGCATGCTTTTCACGTCGTTTGGTAGAAATCCACACGGGCGTTCTGCCAAAAGCACCATTTGCATGCATATCGTGTGGTTGTGCAGAAAACTGCATACTCGTCTACCAAAAGTGTCATATTCATGCTTAAAACGCGTTTTGGCACAAATCGATGTGCGGGTTCTAAAAACAGCAGCATTGGCATGCTTTTCACGTCGTTTGGTAGAAATCCACACGCGCGTTCTGCCAAAAGCGTCATTTGCATGCATATCGTGTGGTTTTGCAGAAAACTGCATCTTCGTCTACCAAAATTTGCGTATTCATGCTTAAAACGCGTTTTGGCACAAATCCATGTGCGGGTGCTAAAAAGAGCAGCATTGGCATGCTTTTCACGTCGTTTGGTAGAAATCCACACGGGCGTTCTGCCAGAAGCACCATTTGCATGCATATCGTGTGGTTTTGCAGAAAACTGCATACTCGTCTACCAAAAGTGTCAGATTCATGCTTAAAACGCGTTTTGGCACAAATCCGTGTACGGGTTCTAAAAAGAGCAGCATTGACATGCTTTTCACGTCGTTTGGTAGAAATCCACACGCGCGTTCTGCCAAAAGCACCATTTGCATGCATATCGTGTGGATTTGCAGAAAACTGCATCCTCGTCTACCAAAAGTGTCATATTCATGCTTAAAACGCATTTTGGCACAAATCCATGTGCGGGTTCTAAAAAGAGCAGCATTGGCATGCTTTTCACGTCGTTTGGTAGAAATCCACACGCGCGTTCTGCCAAAAGCACCATTTGCATGCATATCGTGTGGTTTTGCAGAAAACTGCATCCTCGTCTACCAAAAGTGTCATATTCATGCTTAAAACGCGTTTTGGCACAAATCCATGTGCGGGTTCTAAAAAGAGCAGCATTGGCATGCTTTTCACGTCGTTTGGTAGAAATCCACACGGGCGTTCTGCCAAAAGCACCATTTGCATGCATATCGTGTGGTTGTGCAGAAAACTGCATACTCGTCTACCAAAAGTGTCATATTCATGCTTAAAACGCGTTTTGCCACAAATCGATGTGCGGGTTCAAAAAAGAGCAGCATTGGCATGCTTTTCACGTCGTTTGGTAGAAATCCACACGCGCGTTCTGCCAAAAGCACAATTTGCATGCATATCGTGTGGTTTTGCAGAAAACTGCATCCTCGTCTACCAAAAGTTGCATATTCATGCTTAAAACGCGTTTTGGCACAAATCCATGTGCGGGTGCTAAAAAGAGCAGCATTGGCATGCTTTTCACGTCGTTTGGTAGAAATCCACACGCGCGTTCTGCCAAAAGCGTCATTTGCATGCATATCGTGTGGTTTTGCAGAAAACTGCATCCTCGTCTACCAAAAGTTGCGTATTCATGCTTAAAACGCGTTTTGGCACAAATCCATGTGCGGGTGCTAAAAAGAGCAGCATTGGCATGCTTTTCACGTCGTTTGGTAGAAATCCACACGCGCGTTCTGCCAAAAGCACCATTTGCATGCATATCGTGTGGTTTTGCAGAAAACTGCATCCTCGTCTACCAAAAGTGTGATATTCATGCTTAAAACGCGTTTTGGCACAAATCCATGTGCGGGTTCTCAAAAGAGCAGCATTGGCATGCTTTTCACGTCGTTTGGTAGAAATCCACACGCGCATTCTGCCAAAAGCACCATTTGCATGCATATCGTGTGGTTTTGCAGAAAACTGCATCCTCGTCTACCAAAAGTGTCATATTCATGCTTAAAACGCGTTTTGGCACAAATCCATGTGCGGGTGCTAAAAAGAGCAGCATTGGCATGCTTTTCACGTCGTTTGGTAGAAATCCACACGCGCGTTCTGCCAAAAGCACCATTTGCATGCATATCGTGTGGTTTTGCAGAAAACTGCATCCTCGTCTACCAAAGTGTCATATTCATGCTTAAAACGCATTTTGGCACAAATCCATGTGCGGGTTCTAAAAAGAGCTGCATTGGCATGCTTTTCACGTCGTTTGGTAGAAATCCACACGGGCGTTCTGCCAAAAGCACCATTTGCATGCATATCGTGTGGTTGTGCAGAAAACTGCATACTCGTCTACCAAAAGTGTCATATTCATGCTTAAAACGCGTTTTGGCACAAATCCATGTGCGGGTGCTTAAAAGAGCAGCATTGGCATGCTTTTCACTTCGTTTGGTAGAAATCCACACGCGCGTTCTGCCAAAAGCGTCATTTGCATGCATATCGTGTGGTTTTGCAGAAAACTGCATCCTCGTCTACCAAAAGTTGCGTATTCATGCTTAAAACGCGTTTTGGCACAAATCCATGTGCGGGTGCTAAAAAGAGCAGCAATGGCATGCTTTTCACGTCGTTTGGTAGAAATCCACACGCGCGTTTCTGCCAAAAGCGTCATTTGCATGCATATCGTGTGGTTTTGCAGAAAACTGCATCCTCGTCTACCAAAAGTTGCGTATTCATGCTTAAAACGCGTTTTGGCACAAATCCATGTGCGGGTGCTAAAAAGAGCAGCAATGGCATGCTTTTCACGTCGTTTGGTAGAAATCCACACGCGCGTTCTGCCAAAAGCACCATTTGCATGCATATCGTGTAGTTTTGCAGAAAACTGCATACTCGTCTACCAAAAGTGTCATATTCATGCTTAAAACGCGTTTTGGCACAAATCCATGTGCGGGTTCTAAAAAGAGCAGCATTGGCATGCATTTCACGTCGTTTGGTAGAAATCCACACGCGCGTTCTGCCAAAAGCACCATTTGCATGCATATCGTGTGGTTTTGCAGAAAACTGCATCCTCGTCTACCAAAAGTTGCGTATTCATGCTTAAAACGCGTTTTGGCACAAATTCATGTGCGGGTGCTAAAAAGAGCAGCATTGGCATGCTTTTCACGTCGTTTGGTAGAAATCCACACGGGCGTTCTGCCAAAAGCACCATTTGCATGCATATCGTGTGGTTGTGCAGAAAACTGCATACTCGTCTACCAAAAGTGTCATATTCATGCTTAAAACGCGTTTTGGCACAAATCGATGTGCGGGTTCTAAAAACAGCAGCATTGGCATGCTTTTCACGTCGTTTGGTAGAAATCCACACGCGCGTTCTGCCAAAAGCGTCATTTGCATGCATATCGTGTGGTTTTGCAGAAAACTGCATCCTCGTCTACCAAAAGTTGCGTATTCATGCTTAAAACGCGTTTTGGCACAAATCCATGTGCGGGTGCTAAAAAGAGCAGCATTGGCATGCTTTTCACGTCGTTTGGTAGAAATCAACACGGGCGTTCTGCCAAAAGCACCATTTGCATGCATATCGTGTGGTTGTGCAGAAAACTGCATACTCGTCTACCAAAAGTGTCATATTCATGCTTAAAACGCATTTTGCCACAAATCGATGTGCGGGTTCTAAAAAGAGCAGCATTGGCATGCTTTTCACGTCGTTTGGTAGAAATCCACACGCGGGTTCTGCCAAAAGCACCATTTGCATGCATATCAGGTGGTTTTGCAGAAAACTGCATCCTCGTCTACCAAAAGTTGCATATTCATGCTTAAAACGCGTTTTGGCACAAATCCATGTGCGGGTGCTAAAAAGAGCAGCATTGGCATGCTTTTCACGTCGTTTGGTAGAAATCCACACGCGCGTTCTGCCAAAAGCGTCATTTGCATGCATATCGTGTGGTTTTGCAGAAACTGCATCCTCGTCTACCAAAAGTTGCGTATTCATGCTTAAAACGCGTTTTGGAACAAATCCATGTGCGGGTGCTAAAAAGAGCAGCATTGGCATGCTTTTCACGTCGTTTGGTAGAAATCCACACGCGCGTTCTGCCAAAAGCACCATTTGCATGCATATCGTGTAGTTTTGCAGAAAACTGCATACTCGTCTACCAAAAGTGTCATATTCATGCTTGAAACGCGTTTTGGCACAAATCCGTGTGCGGGTTCTAAAAAGAGCTGCATTGGCATGCTTTTCACGTCGTTTGGTAGAAATCCACACGCGCGTTCTGCAAAAAGCACCATTTGCATGCATATCGTGTGGTTTTGCAGAAAACTGCATCCTCGTCTACCAAAAGTGTGATATTCATGCTTAAAACGCGTTTTGGCACAAATCCATGTGCGGGTTCTCAAAAGAGCAGCATTGGCATGCTTTTCACGTCGTTTGGTAGAAATCCACACGCGCGTTCTGCCAAAAGCACCATTTGCATGCATATCGTGTAGTTTTGCAGAAAACTGCATACTCGTCTACCAAAAGTGTCATATTCATGCTTAAAACGCGTTTTGGCACAAATTCGTGTGCGGGTTCTAAAAAGAGCAGCATTCACATGCTTTTCACGTCGTTTGGTAGAAATCCACACGCGCGTTCTGCCAAAAGCACCATTTGCATGCATATCGTGTGGTTTTGCAGAAAACTGTATCCTCGTCTACCAAAAGTGTCATATTCATGCTTAAAACGCATTTTGGCACAAATCCGTGTGCGGGTTCTAAAAAGAGCAGCATTGACATGCTTTTCACGTCGTTTGGTAGAAATCCACACGCGCGTTCTGCCAAAAGCACCATTTGCATGCATATCGTGTGGTTTTGCAGAAAACTGCATCCTCGTCTACCAAAGTGTCATATTCATGCTTAATACGCATTTTGGCACAAATCCATGTGGGGTTCTAAAAAGAGCAGCATTGGCATGCTTTTCACGTCGTTTGGTAAGAAATCCACACGCGCGTTCTGCCAAAAGCACCATTTGCATGCATATCGTGTGGTTGTGCAGAAAACTGCATACTCGTCTACCAAAAGTGTCATATTCATGCTTAAAACGCCTTTTGGCACAAATCGATGTGCGGGTTCTAAAAAGAGCAGCATTGGCATGCTTTTCACGTCGTTTGGTAGAAATCCACACGCGCGTTCTGCCAAAAGCACCATTTGCATGCATATCGTGTGGTTTTGCAGAAAACTGCATCCTCGTCTACCAAAAGTTGCATATTCATGCTTAAAACGCGTTTTGGCACAAATCCATGTGCGGGTGCTAAAAAGAGCAGCATTGGCATGCTTTTCACGTCGTTTGGTAGAAATCCACACGCGCGTTCTGCCAAAAGCGTCATTTGCATGCATATCGTGTGGTTTTGCAGAAAACTGCATCCTCGTCTACCAAAAGTGTCATATTCATGCTTAAAACGGGTTTTGGCACAAATCCATGTGCGGGTTCTAAAAAGAGCAGCATTGGCATGCTTTTCACGTCGTTTGGTAGAAATCCACACGCGCGTTCTGCCAAAAGCACCATTTGCATGCATATCGTGTGGTTTTGCAGAAAACTGCATCCTCGTCTACCAAAAGTGTCATATTCATGCTTAAAACGTGTTTTGGCACAAATCCATGTGCGGGTTCTAAAAAGAGCAGCATTGGCATGCTTTTCACGTCGTTTGGTAGAAATCCACACGCGCGTTCTGCCAAAAGCACCATTTGCATGCATATCGTGTGGTTTTGCAGAAAACTGCATCCTCGTCTACCAAAAGTGTCATATTCATGCTTAAAACGCGTTTTGGCACAAATCCATGTGCGGGTTCTCAAAAGAGCAGCATTGGCATGCTTTTCACGTCGTTTGGTAGAAATCCACACGCGCGTTCTGCCAAAAGCGTCATTTGCATGCATATCGTGTGGTTTTGCAGAAAACTGCATCCTCGTCTACCAAAAGTTGCGTATTCATGCTTAAAACGCGTTTTGGCACAAATCCATGTGCGGGTGCTAAAAAGAGCAGCATTGGCATGCTTTTCACGTCGTTTGGTAGAAATCAACACGGGCGTTCTGCCAAAAGCACCATTTGCATGCATATCGTGTGGTTGTGCAGAAAACTGCATACTCGTCTACCAAAAGTGTCATATTCATGCTTAAAACGCATTTTGCCACAAATCGATGTGCGGGTTCTAAAAAGAGCAGCATTGGCATGCTTTTCACGTCGTTTGGTAGAAATCCACACGCGGGTTCTGCCAAAAGCACCATTTGCATGCATATCAGGTGGTTTTGCAGAAAACTGCATCCTCGTCTACCAAAAGTTGCATATTCATGCTTAAAACGCGTTTTGGCACAAATCCATGTGCGGGTGCTAAAAAGAGCAGCATTGGCATGCTTTTCACGTCGTTTGGTAGAAATCCACACGCGCGTTCTGCCAAAAGCGTCATTTGCATGCATATCGTGTGGTTTTGCAGAAAACTGCATCCTCGTCTACCAAAAGTTGCGTATTCATGCTTAAAACGCGTTTTGGAACAAATCCATGTGCGGGTGCTAAAAAGAGCAGCATTGGCATGCTTTTCACGTCGTTTGGTAGAAATCCACACGCGCGTTCTGCCAAAAGCACCATTTGCATGCATATCGTGTAGTTTTGCAGAAAACTGCATACTCGTCTACCAAAAGTGTCATATTCATGCTTGAAACGCGTTTTGGCACAAATCCGTGTGCGGGTTCTAAAAAGAGCTGCATTGGCATGCTTTTCACGTCGTTTGGTAGAAATCCACACGCGCGTTCTGCAAAAAGCACCATTTGCATGCATATCGTGTGGTTTTGCAGAAAACTGCATCCTCGTCTACCAAAAGTGTGATATTCATGCTTAAAACGTGTTTTGGCACAAATCCATGTGCGGGTTCTCAAAAGAGCAGCATTGCCATGCTTTTCACGTCGTTTGGTAGAAATCCACACGCGCGTTCTGCCAAAAGCGTCATTTGCATGCATATCGTGTGGTTTTGCAGAAAACTGCATCCTCGTCTACCAAAAGTTGCGTATTCAAGCTTAAAACGCGTTTTGGCACAAATCCATGTGCGGGTGCTAAAAAGAGCAGCATTGGCATGCTTTTCACGTCGTTTGGTAGAAATCCACACGCGCGTTCTGCCAAAAGCACCATTTGCATGCATATCGTGTAGTTTTGCAGAAAACTGCATACTCGTCTACCAAAAGTGTCATATTCATGCTTAAAACGCGTTTTGGCACAAATTCGTGTGCGGGTTCTAAAAAGAGCAGCATTCACATGCTTTTCACGTCGTTTGGTAGAAATCCACACGCGCGTTCTGCCAAAAGCACCATTTGCATGCATATCGTGTGGTTTTGCAGAAAACTGCATCCTCGTCTACCAAAAGTGTCATATTCATGCTTAAAACGCATTTTGGCACAAATCCGTGTGCGGGTTCTAAAAAGAGCAGCATTGACATGCTTTTCACGTCGTTTGGTAGAAATCCACACGCGCGTTCTGCCAAAAGCACCATTTGCATGCATATCGTGTGGTTTTGCAGAAAACTGCATCCTCGTCTACCAAAGTGTCATATTCATGCTTAATACGCATTTTGGCACAAATCCATGTGGGGGTTCTAAAAAGAGCAGCATTGGCATGCTTTTCACGTCGTTTGGTAGAAATCCACACGCGCGTTCTGCCAAAAGCACCATTTGCATGCATATCGTGTGGTTGTGCAGAAAACTGCATACTCGTCTACCAAAAGTGTCATATTCATGCTTAAAACGCCTTTTGGCACAAATCGATGTGCGGGTTCTAAAAAGAGCAGCATTGGCATGCTTTTCACGTCGTTTGGTAGAAATCCACACGCGCGTTCTGCCAAAAGCACCATTTGCATGCATATCGTGTGGTTTTGCAGAAAACTGCATCCTCGTCTACCAAAAGTTGCATATTCATGCTTAAAACGCGTTTTGGCACAAATCCATGTGCGGGTGCTAAAAAGAGCAGCATTGGCATGCTTTTCACGTCGTTTGGTAGAAATCCACACGCGCGTTCTGCCAAAAGCGTCATTTGCATGCATATCGTGTGGTTTTGCAGAAAACTGCATCCTCGTCTACCAAAAGTGTCATATTCATGCTTAAAACGGGTTTTGGCACAAATCCATGTGCGGGTTCTAAAAAGAGCAGCATTGGCATGCTTTTCACGTCGTTTGGTAGAAATCCACACGCGCGTTCTGCCAAAAGCACCATTTGCATGCATATCGTGTGGTTTTGCAGAAAACTGCATCCTCGTCTACCAAAAGTGTCATATTCATGCTTAAAACGTGTTTTGGCACAAATCCATGTGCGGGTTCTAAAAAGAGCAGCATTGGCATGCTTTTCACGTCGTTTGGTAGAAATCCACACGCGCGTTCTGCCAAAAGCACCATTTGCATGCATATCGTGTGGTTTTGCAGAAAACTGCATCCTCGTCTACCAAAAGTGTCATATTCATGCTTAAAACGCGTTTTGGCACAAATCCATGTGCGGGTTCTCAAAAGAGCAGCATTGGCATGCTTTTCACGTCGTTTGGTAGAAATCCACACGCGCGTTCTGCCAAAAGCACCATTTGCATGCATATCGTGTGGTTTTGCAGAAAACTGCATCCTCGTCTACCAAAAGTGTCATATTCACGCTTAAAACGCGTTTTGGCACAAATCCATGTGCGGGTTGGAAAAAGAGCAGCATTGGCATGCTTTTCACGTCGTTTGGTAGAAATCCACATGGGCGGTCTGCCAAAAGCACAATTTGCATGCATATCGTGTGGTTGTGCAGAAAACTGCATCCTCGTCTACCAAAAGTTGCGTATTCATGCTTAAAACGCGTTTTGGCACAAATCCATGTGCGGGTGCTAAAAAGAGCAGCATTGGCATGCTTTTCACGTCGTTTGGTAGAAATCCACACGCGCGTTCTTCCAAAAGCACCATTTGCATGCATATCGTGTAGTTTTGCAGAAAACTGCATACTCGTCTACCAAAAGTGTCATATTCATGCTTAAAACGCGTTTTGGCACAAATCCATGTGCGGGTTCTAAAAAGAGCGGCATTGGCATGCTTTTCACGTCGTTTGGTAGAAATCCACACGCGCGTTCTGCCAAAAGCACCATTTGCATGCATATCGTGTGGTTTTGCAGAAAACTGCATCCTCGTCTACCAAAAGTTGCGCATTCATGCTTAAAACGCGTTTTGGCACAAGTCCATGTGCGGGTGCTAAAAAGAGCACCATTGGCATGCTTTTCACGTCGTTTGGTAGAAATTCACACGGGCGTTCTGCCAAAAGCACCATTTGCATGCATATCGTGTGGTTGTGCAGAAAACTGCATACTCGTCTACCAAAAGTGTCATATTCATGCTTAAAACGCGTTTTGGCACAAATCGATGTGCGGGTTCTAAAAAGAGCAGCATTGGCATGCTTTTCACGTCGTTTGGTAGAAATCCACACGCGCGTTCTGCCAAAAGCACCATTTGCATGCATATCGTGTGGTTTTGCAGAAAACTGCATCCTCGTCTACCAAAAGTTGCATATTCATGCCTAAAACGCGTTTTGGCACAAATCCATGTGCGGGTGCTAAAAAGAGCAGCATTGGCATGCTTTTCACGTCGTTTGGTAGAAATCCACACGCGCGTTCTGCCAAAAGCGTCATTTGCATGCATATCGTGTGGTTTTGCAGAAAACTGCATCCTCGTCTACCAAAAGTTGCGTATTCATGCTTAAAACGCGTTTTGGCACAAATCCATGTGCGGGTGCTAAAAAGAGCAGCATTGGCATGCTTTTCACGTCGTTTGGTAGAAATCCACACGCGCGTTCTGCCAAAAGCAGCATTTGCATGCATATCGTGTAGTTTTGCAGAAAACTGCATACTCGTCTACCAAAAGTGTCATATTCATGCTTAAAACGCGTTTTGGCACAAATCCGTGTGCGGGTTCTAAAAAGAGCAGCATTGACATGCTTTTCACGTCGTTTGGTAGAAATCCACACGCGCGTTCTGCCAAAAGCACCATTTGCATGCATATCGTGTGGTTTTGCAGAAAACTGCATCCTCGTCTACCAAAAGTGTCATATTCATGCTCAAAACGAATTTTGACACAAATCCATGTGCGGGTTCTAAAAAGAGCAGCATTGGCATGCTTTTCACGTCGTTTGGTAGAAATCCACACGCGCGTTCTGCCAAAAGCACCATTTGCATGCATATCGTGTGGTTTTGCAGAAAACTGCATCCTCGTCTACCAAAAGTGTCATATTCATGCTTAAAACGCGTTTTGGCACAAATCCATGTGCGGGTTCTAAAAAGAGCAGCATTGGCATGCTTTTCACGTCGTTTGGTAGAAATCCACACACGCGTTCTGCCAAAAGCACCATTTGCATGCATATCGTGTGGTTTTGCAGAAAACTGCATCCTCGTCTACCAAAAGTTGCGTATTCATGCTTAAAACGCGTTTTGGCACAAATCCATGTGCGGGTGCTAAAAAGAGCAGCATTGGCATGCTTTTCACGTCGTTTGGTAGAAATCCACACGGGCGTTCTGCCAAAAGCACCATTTGCATGCATATCGTGTGGTTGTGCAGAAAACTGCATACTCGTCTACCAAAAGTGTCATATTCATGCTTAAAACGCGTTTTGCCACAAATCGATGTGCGGGTTCTAAAAAGAGCAGCATTGGCATGCTTTTCACGTCGTTTGGTAGAAATCCACACGCGCGTTCTGCCAAAAGCACCATTTGCATGCATATCGTGTGGTTTTGCAGAAAACTGCATCCTCGTCTACCAAAAGTTGCATATTCATGCTTAAAACGCGTTTTGGCACAAATCCATGTGCGGGTGCTAAAAAGAGCAGCATTGGCATGCTTTTCACGTCGTTTGGTAGAAATCCACACGCGCGTTCTGCCAAAAGCGTCATTTGCATGCGTATCGTGTGGTTTTGCAGAAAACTGCATCCTCGTCTACCAAAAGTTGCGTATTCATGCTTAAAACGCGTTTTGGCACAGATCCATGTGCGGGTGCTAAAAAGAGCAGCATTGGCATGCTTTTCACGTCGTTTGGTAGAAATCCACACGCGCGTTCTGGCAAAAGCACCATTTGCATGCATATCGTGTAGTTTTGCAGAAAACTGCATACTCGTCTACCAAAAGTGTCATATTCATGCTTAAAACGCGTTTTGGCACAAATCCGTGTGCGGGTTCTAAAAAGAGCTGCATTGGCATGCTTTTCACGTCGTTTGGTAGAAATCCACACGCGCGTTCTGCCAAAAGCACCATTTGCATGCATATCGTGTGGTTTTGCAGAAAACTGCATCCGCGTCTACCAAAAGTGTGATATTCATGCTTAAAACGCGTTTTGGCACAAATCCATGTGCGGGTTCTCAAAAGAGCAGCATTGGCATGCTTTTCACGTCGTTTGGTAGAAATCCACACGCGCATTCTGCCAAAAGCACCATTTGCATGCATATCGTGTGGTTTTGCAGAAAACTGCATCCTCGTCTACCAAAAGTTGCATATTCATGCTTAAAACGCGTTTTGGCACAAATCCATGTGCGGGTGCTAAAAGAGCAGCATTGGCATGCTTTTCACGTCGTTTGGTAGAAATCCACACGCGCGTTCTGCCAAAAGCGTCATTTGCATGCGTATCGTGTGGTTGTGCAGAAAACTGCATCCTCGTCTACCAAAAGTTGCGTATTCATGCTTAAAACGCGTTTTGGCACAAATCCATGTGCGGGTGCTAAAAAGAGCAGCATTGGCATGCTTTTCACGTCGTTTGGTAGAAATCCACACGCGCGTTCTGCCAAAAGCACCATTTGCATGCATATCGTGTGGTTTTGCAGAAAACTGCATCCTCGTCTACCAAAAGTGTCATATTCATGCTTAAAACGCGTTTTGGCACAAATCGATGTGCGGGTTCTAAAAAGAGCAGCATTGGCATGCTTTTCACGTCGTTTGGTAGAAATCCACACGCGCGTTCTGCCAAAAGCGTCATTTGCATGCATATCGTGTGGTTTTGCAGAAAACTGCATCCTCGTCTACCAAAAGTTGCGTATTCATGCTTAAAACGCGTTTTGGCACAAATCCATGTGCGGGTGCTAAAAAGAGCAGCATTGGCATGCTTTTCACGTCGTTTGGTAGAAATCCACACGCGCGTTCTGCCAAAAGCACCATTTGCATGCATATCGTGTAGTTTTGCAGAAAACTGCATACTCGTCTACCAAAAGTGTCATATTCATGCTTAAAACGCGTTTTGGCACAATTCCGTGTGCGGGTTCTAAAAAGAGCAGCATTGACATGCTTTTCACGTCGTTTGGTAGAAATCCACACGCGCGTTCTGCCAAAAGCACCATTTGCATGCATATCGTGTGGTTTTGCAGAAAACTGCATCCTCGTCTACCAAAAGTGTCATATTCATGCTTAAAACGCATTTTGGCACAAATCCATGTGCGGGTTCTAAAAAGAGCAGCATTGGCATGCTTTTCACGTCGTTTGGTAGAAATCCACACGCGCGTTCTGCCAAAAGCACCATTTGCATGCATATCGTGTGGTTGTGCAGAAAACTGCATACTCGTCTACCAAAAGTGTCATATTCATGCTTAAAACGCGTTTTGGCACAAATCGATGTGCGGGTTCTAAAAAGAGCAGCATTGGCATGCTTTTCACGTCGTTTGGTAGAAATCCACACGCGCGTTCTGCCAAAAGCACCATTTGCATGCATATCGTGTGGTTTTGCAGAAAACTGCATCCTCGTCTACCAAAAGTGTCATATTCATGCTTAAAACGCATTTTGGCACAAATCCATGTGCGGGTACTAAAAAGAGCAGCATTGGCATGCTTTTCACGTCGTTTGGTATAAATCCACACGCGCGTTCTGCCAAAAGCATCATTTGCATGCATATCGCGTGGTTTTGCAGAAAACTGCATCCTCGTCTACCAAAAGTTGCTTATTCATGCTTAAAACGCGTTTTGGCACAAATCCATGTGCGGGTGCTAAAAAGAGCAGCATTGCCATGCTTTTCACGTCGTTTGGTAGAAATCCACACGCGCGTTCTGCCAAAAGCACCATTTGCGTGCATATCGTGTGGATTTGCAGAAAACTGCATCCTCGTCTACCAAAAGTGTCATATTCATGCTTAAAACGCATTTTGGCACAAATCCATGTGCGGGTTCTAAAAAGAGCAGCATTGGCATGCTTTTCACGTCGTTTGGTAGAAATCCACACGCGCGTTCTGCCAAAAGCACCATTTGCATGCATATCGTGTGGTTTTGCAGAAAACTGCATCCTCGTCTACCAAAATTTGCGTATTCATGCTTAAAACGCGTTTTGGCACAAATCCATGTGCGGGTGCTAAAAAGAGCAGCATTGGCATGCTTTTCACGTCGTTTGGTAGAAATCCACACGGGCGTTCTGCCAAAAGCACCATTTGCATGCATATCGTGTGGTTGTGCAGAAAACTGCATACTCGTCTACCAAAAGTGTCATATTCATGCTTAAAACGCGTTTTGCCACAAATCGATGTGCGGGTTCTAAGAAGAGCAGCATTGGCATGCTTTTCACGTCGTTTGGTAGAAATCCACACGCGCGTTCTGCCAAAAGCACCATTTGCATGCATATCGTGTGGTTTTGCAGAAAACTGCATCCTCGTCTACCAAAAGTTGCATATTCATGCTTAAAACGCGTTTTGGCACAAATCCATGTGCGGGTGCTAAAAAGAGCAGCATTGGCATGCTTTTCACGTCGTTTGGTAGAAATCCACACGCGCGTTCTGCCAAAAGCGTCATTTGCATGCATATCGTGTGGTTTTGCAGAAAACTGCATCCTCGTCTACCAAAAGTTGCGTATTCATGCTTAAAACGCGTTTTGGCACAAATCCATGTGCGGGTGCTAAAAAGAGCAGCATTGGCATGCTTTTCACGTCGTTTGGTAGAAATCCACACGCGCGTTCTGCCAAAAGCACCATTTGCATGCATATCGTGTGGTTTTGCAGAAAACTGCATCCTCGTCTACCAAAAGTGTGATATTCATGCTTAAAACGCGTTTTGGCACAAATCCATGTGCGGGTTCTCAAAAGAGCAGCATTGGCATGCTTTTCACGTCGTTTGGTAGAAATCCACACGCGCATTCTGCCAAAAGCACCATTTGCATGCATATCGTGTGGTTTTGCAGAAAACTGCATCCTCGTCTACCAAAAGTGTCATATTCATGCTTAAAACGCGTTTTGGCACAAATCCATGTGCGGGTGCTAAAAAGAGCAGCATTGGCATGCTTTTCACGTCGTTTGGTAGAAATCCACACGCGCGTTCTGCCAAAAGCGTCATTTGCATGCATATCGTGTGGTTTTGCAGAAAACTGCATCCTCGTCTACCAAAAGTTGCGTATTCATGCTTAAAACGCGTTTTGGCACAAATCCATGTGCGGGTGCTAAAAAGAGCAGCATTGGCATGCTTTTCACGTCGTTTGGTAGAAATCCACACGCGCGTTCTGCCAAAAGCACCATTTGCATGCATATCGTGTAGTTTTGCAGAAAACTGCATACTCGTCTACCAAAAGTGTCATATTCATGCTTAAAACGCGTTTTGGCACAAATCCGTGTGCGGGTTCTAAAAAGAGCAGCATTGGCATGCTTTTCACGTCGTTTGGTAGAAATCCACACGGGCGTTCTGCCAAAAGCACCATTTGCATGCGTATCGTGTGGTTGTGCAGAAAACTGCATCCTCGTCTACCAAAAGTTGCGTATTCATGCTTAAAACGCGTTTTGGCACAAATCCATGTGCGGGTGCTAAAAAGAGCAGCATTGGCATGCTTTTCACGTCGTTTGGTAGAAATCCACACGCGCGTTCTGCCAAAAGCACCATTTGCATGCATATCGTGTAGTTTTGCAGAAAACTGCATACTCGTCTACCAAAAGTGTCATATTCATGCTTAAAACGCGTTTTGCCACAAATCGATGTGCGGGTTCTAAAAAGAGCAGCATTGGCATGCTTTTCACGTTGTTTGGTAGAAATCCACACGCGCGTTCTGCCAAAAGCACCATTTGCATGCATATCGTGTGGTTTTGCAGAAAACTGCATCCTCGTCTACCAAAAGTTGCATATTCATGCTTAAAACGCGTTTTGGCACAAATCCATGTGCGGGTGCTAAAAAGAGCAGCATTGGCATGCTTTTCACGTCGTTTGGTAGAAATCCACACGCGCGTTCTGCCAAAAGCGTCATTTGCATGCATATCGTGTGGTTTTGCAGAAAACTGCATCCTCGTCTACCAAAAGTTGCGTATTCATGCCTAAAACGCGTTTTGGCACAAATCCATGTGCGGGTGCTAAAAAGAGCAGCAATGGCATGCTTTTCACGTCGTTTGGTAGAAATCCACACGCGCGTTCTGCCAAAAGCACCATTTGCATGCATATCGTGTAGTTTTGCAGAAAACTGCATACTCGTCTACCAAAAGTGTCATATTCATGCTTAAAACGCGTTTAGGCACAAATCCATGTGCGGGTTCTAAAAAGAGCAGCATTGGCATGCATTTCACGTCGTTTGGTAGAAATCCACACGCGCGTTCTGCCAAAAGCACCATTTGCATGCATATCGTGTGGTTTTGCAGAAAACTGCATCCTCGTCTACCAAAAGTTGCGTATTCATGCTTAAAACGCGTTTTGGCACAAATCCATGTGCGGGTGCTAAAAAGAGCAGCATTGGCATGCTTTTCACGTCGTTTGGTAGAAATCCACACGGGCGTTCTGCCAAAAGCACCATTTGCATGCATATCGTGTGGTTGTGCAGAAAACTGCATACTCGTCTACCAAAAGTGTCATATTCATGCTTAAAACGCGTTTTGGCACAAATCGATGTGCGGGTTCTAAAAAGAGCAGCATTGGCATGCTTTTCACGTCGTTTGGTAGAAATCCACACGCGCGTTCTGCCAAAAGCGTCATTTGCATGCATATCGTGTGGTTTTGCAGAAAACTGCATCCTCGTCTACCAAAAGTTGCGTATTCATGCTTAAAACGCGTTTTGGCACAAATCCATGTGCGGGTGCTAAAAAGAGCAGCATTGGCATGCTTTTCACGTCGTTTGGTAGAAATCCACACGGGCGTTCTGCCAAAAGCACCATTTGCATGCATATCGTGTGGTTGTGCAGAAAACTGCATACTCGTCTACCAAAAGTGTCATATTCATGCTTAAAACGCGTTTTGCCACAAATTGATGTGCGGGTTCTAAAAAGAGCAGCATTGGCATGCTTTTCACGTCGTTTGGTAGAAATCCACACGCGCGTTCTGCCAAAAGCACCATTTGCATGCATATCGTGTGGTTTTGCAGAAAACTGCATCCTCGTCTACCAAAAGTTGCATATTCATGCTTAAAACGCGTTTTGGCACAAATCCATGTGCGGGTGCTAAAAAGAGCAGCATTGGCATGCTTTTCACGTCGTTTGGTAGAAATCCACACGCGCGTTCTGCCAAAAGCGTCATTTGCATGCATATCGTGTGGTTTTGCAGAAAACTGCATCCTCGTCTACCAAAAGTTGCGTATTCATGCTTAAAACGTGTTTTGGCACAAATCCATGTGCGGGTGCTAAAAAGAGCAGCATTGGCATACTTTTCACGTCGTTTGGTAGAAATCCACACGCGCGTTCTGCCAAAAGCACCATTTGCATGCATATCGTGTAGTTTTGCAGAAAACTGCATACTCGTCTACCAAAAGTGTCATATTCATGCTTAAAACGCGTTTTGGCACAAATCCGTGTGCGGGTTCTAAAAAGAGCTGCATTGGCATGCTTTTCACGTCGTTTGGTAGAAATCCACACGCGCGTTCTGCAAAAAGCACCATTTGCATGCATATCGTGTGGTTTTGCAGAAAACTGCATCCTCGTCTACCAAAAGTGTGATATTCATGCTTAAAACGCGTTTTGGCACAAATCCATGTGCGGGTTCTCAAAAGAGCAGCATTGGCATGCTTTTCACGTCGTTTGGTAGAAATCCACACGCGCGTTCTGCCAAAAGCGTCATTTGCATGCATATCGTGTGGTTTTGCAGAAAACTGCATCCTCGTCTACCAAAAGTTGCGTATTCATGCTTAAAACGCGTTTTGGCACAAATCCATGTGCGGGTGCTAAAAAGAGCAGCATTGGCATGCTTTTCACGTCGTTTGGTAGAAATCCACACGCGCGTTCTGCCAAAAGCACCATTTGCATGCATATCGTGTAGTTTTGCAGAAAACTGCATACTCGTCTACCAAAAGTGTCATATTCATGCTTAAAACGCGTTTTGGCACAAATCCGTGTGCGGGTTCTAAAAAGAGCAGCATTGACATGCTTTTCACGTCGTTTGGTAGAAATCCACACGCGCGTTCTGCCAAAAGCACCATTTGCATGCATATCGTGTGGTTTTGCAGAAAACTGCATCCTCGTCTACCAAAAGTGTCATATTCATGCTTAAAACGCATTTTGGCACAAATCCGTGTGCGGGTTCTAAAAAGAGCAGCATTGACATGCTTTTCACGTCGTTTGGTAGAAATCCACACGCGCGTTCTGCCAAAAGCACC
>NW_027226024.1:0-28681 GCF_038994185.2 Dermacentor albipictus | reverse complement strand
GAAGAAAACAGCAAATCTCGTCTACCAAAAGTGTCGTATTCATGCTTAAAACGCGTTTTGGCACAAATCCATGTGCGGGTGCTAAAAAGAGCAGCATTGGCATGCTTTTCACGTCGTTTGGTAGAAATCCACACGCGCGTTCTGCCAAAAGCGTCATTTGCATGATTTGTGCCAAAACGCGTTTTAAGTATGAATAAGACACTTTTGGTAGACGAGAAAGCAATTGTCTGCCAAAAGCCAGTCGATATTCATGCTAAATGACGCGTTTTGGCACAAATCCATGTGCGGGTGCTAAAAAGAGCAGCATTGGCATGCTTTTCACGTCGTTTGCGTAGAAATCCACACGCGCGTTCTGCCAAAAGCGTCATTTGCATGCATATCGTGTGGTTTTGCAGAAAACTGCATCCTCGTCTACCAAAAGTGTCGTATTCATAGCTGAAAACGCGTTTTGGCACAAATCCATGTGCGGGTGCTAAAAAGAGCAGCATTGGCATGCTTCTCACGTCGTTTGGTAGAAATCCACACGCGCGTTCTGCCAAAAGCGTCATTTGCATGCAAATCGTGTGGTTTTGCAGAAAAGCTGCATCCTCGTCTACCAAAAGTTGCGTATTCATGCTTAAAACGCGTTTTGGCACAAATCCATGTGCGGGTGCTAAAAAGAGCAGCATTCGCATGCTTTTCACGTCGTTTGGTAGAAATCCACACGCGCGTTCTGCCAAAAGCACCATTTGCATGCATATCGTGTGGTTTTGCAGAAAACTGCATACTCGTCTACCAAAAGTGTGCATATTCATGCTTAAAACGCGTTTTGGCACAAATCCATGTGCGGGTTCTAAAAAGAGCAGCATTGGCATGCTTTTCACGTCGTTTGGTAGAAATCCACACGCGCGTTCTGCCAAAAGCGTCATTTGCATGCATATCGTGTGGTTTTGCAGAAAACTGCATCCTCGTCTACCAAAAGTTGCGTATTCATGCTTAAAACGCGTTTTGGCACAAATCCATGTGCGGGTGCTAAAATGAGCAGCATTGGCATGCTTTTCACGTCGTTTGGTAGAAATCCACACGCGCGTTCTGCCAAAAGCACCATTTGCATGCATATCGTGTAGTTTTGTAGAAAACTGCATACTCGTCTACCAAAAGTGTCATATTCATGCTTAAAACGCGTTTTGGCACAAAGCCATGTGCGGGTTCTAAAAAGAGCAGCATTGCATGCTTTTCACGTCGTTTGGTAGAAATCCACACGCGCGTTCTGCCAAAAGCGTCATTTGCATGCATATCGTGTGGTTTTGCAGATAACTGCATCCTCGTCTACCAAAAGTGTCATATTCATGCTTAAAACGCGTTTTGGCACAAATCCATGTGCGGGTTCTAAAAGAGTAGCATTGGCATGCTTTTCACGTCGTTTGGTAGAAATCCACACGCGCGTTCTGCCAAAAGCGTCATTTGCATGCATATCGTGTGGTTTTGCAGAAAACTGCATCCTCGTCTACCAAAAGTTGCGTATTCATGCTTAAACGCGTTTTGGCACAAATCCATGTGCGGATGCTAAAAAGAGCAGCATTGGCATGCTTTTCACGTCGTTTGGTAGAAATCCACACGGGCGTTCTGCCAAAAGCACCATTTGCATGCATATCGTGTGGTTTTGCAGAAAACTGCATACTCGTCTACCAAAAGTATCATATTGATGCTTAAAACGCGTTTTGGCACAAATCGATGTGCGGGTTCTAAAAAGAGCAGCATTGGCATGCTTTTCACGTCGTTTGGTAGAAATCCACACGCGCGTTCTGCCAAAAGCGTCATTTGCGCTGCATATCGTGTGGTTTTGCAGAAAACTGCATCCTCGTCTACCAAAAGTGTCATATTCATGCTTAAAACGCGTTTTGGCACAAATCCATGTGCGGGTTCTAAAAAGAGCAGCATTGGCATGCTTTTCACGTTGTTTGGTAGAAATCCACACGCGCGTTCTGCCAAAAGCGTCATTTGCATGCATATCGTGTGGTTTTGCAGAAAACTGCATCCTCGTCTACCAAAAGTTGCGTATTCATGCTTGAAACGCGTTTTGGCACAAATCCATGTGCGGGTGCTAAAAAGAGCAGCATTGGCATGCTTTTCACGTCGTTTGGTAGAAATCCACACGGGCGTTCTGCCAAAAGCACCATTTGCATGCATATCGTGTGGTTGTGCAGAAAACTGCATACTCGTCTACCAAAAGTGTCATATTATGCTTAAAACGCGTTTTGGCACAAATCGATGTGCGGGTTCTAAAAAGAGCAGCATTGGCATGCTTTTCACGTCGTTTGGTAGAAATCCACACGCGCGTTCTGCCAAAAGCACCATTTGCATGCATATCGTGTGGTTTTGCAGAAAACTGCATCCTCGTCTACCAGAAGTTGCGTATTCATGCTTAAAACGCGTTTTGGCACAAATCCATGTGCGGGTGCTAAAAAGAGCAGCATTGGCATGCTTTTCACGTCGTTTGGTAGAAATCCACACGCGCGTTCTGCCAAAAGCGTCATTTGCATGCATATCGTGTGGTTTTGCAGAAAACTGCATCCTCGTCTACCAAAAGTTGCGTATTCATGCTTAAAACGCGTTTTGGCAAAAATCCATGTGCGGGTGCTAAAAAGAGCAGCATTGGCATGCTTTTCACGTCGTTTGGTAGAAATCCACACGGGCGTTCTGCCAAAAGCACCATTTGCATGCATATCGTGTGGTTGTGCAGAAAACTGCATACTCGTCTACCAAAAGTGTCATATTCATGCTTAAAACGCGTTTTGGCACAAATCGATGTGCGGGTTTTAAAAAGAGCAGCATTGGCATGCTTTTCACGTCGTTTGGTAGAAATCCACACGCGCGTTCTGCCAAAAGCGTCATTTGCATGCATATCGTGTGGTTTTGCAGAAAACTGCATCCTCGTCTACCAAAAGTTGCGTATTCATGCTTAAAACGCGTTTTGGCAAAAATCCATGTGCGGGTGCTAAAAAGAGCAGCATTGGCATGCTTTTCACGTCGTTTGGTAGAAATCCACACGCGCGTTCTGCCAAAAGCGTCATTTGCATGCATATCGTGTGGTTTTGCAGAAAACTGCATCCTCGTCTACCAAAAGTTGCGTATTCATGCTTAAAACGCGTTTTGGCACAAATCCATGTGCGGGTGCTAAAAAGAGCAGCATTGGCATGCTTTTCACGTCGTTTGGTAGAAATCCACACGGGCGTTCTGCCAAAAGCACCATTTGCATGCATATCGTGTGGTTGTGCAGAAAACTGCATACTCGTCTACCAAAAGTGTCATATTCATGCTTAAAACGCGTTTTGGCACAAATCGATGTGCGGGTTCTAAAAAGAGCAGCATTGGCATGCTTTTCACGTCGTTTGGTAGAAATCCACACGCGCGTTCTGCCAAAAGCGCCATTTGCATGCATATCGTGTGGTTTTGCAGAAAACTGCATCCTCGTCTACCAAAAGTTGCATATTCATGCTTAAAACGCGTTTTGGCACAAATCCATGTGCGGGTGCTAAAAAGAGCAGCATTGGCATGCTTTTCACGTCGTTTGGTAAAAATTCACACGCGCGTTCTGCCAAAAGCGTCATTTGCATGCATATCGTGTGGTTTTGCAGAAAACTGCATCCTCGTCTACCAAAAGTTGCGTATTCATGCTTAAAACGCGTTTTGGCACAAATCCATGTGCGGGTGCTAAAAAGAGCAGCATTGGCATGCTTTTCACGTCGTTTGGTAGAAATTCACACGCGCGTTCTGCAAAAGCGTCATTTGCATGCATATCGTGTGGTTTTGCAGAAAACTGCATCCTCGTCTACCAAAAGTTGCGTATTCATGCTTAAAACGCGTTTTGGCACAAATCCATGTGCGGGTGCTAAAAAGAGCAGCATTGGCATGCTTTTCACGTCGTTTGGTAGAAATCCACACGCGCGTTCTGCCAAAAGCACCATTTGCATGCATATCGTGTAGTTTTGCAGAAAACTGCATACTCGTCTACCAAAAGTTTCATATTCATGCTTAAAACGCGTTTTGGCACAAATTCGTGTGCGGGTTCTAAAAAGAGCAGCATTGGCATGCTTTTCACGTCGTTTGGTAGAAATACACACGCGCGTTCTGCCAAAAGCGTCATTTGCGCTGCATATCGTGTGGTTTTGCAGAAAACTGCATCCTCGTCTACCAAAAGTGTCATATTCATGCTTAAAACGCGTTTTGGCACAAATCCATGCGCGGGTTCTAAAAAGAGCAGCATTGGCATGCTTTTCACGTCGTTTGGTAGAAATCCACACGCGCGTTCTGCCAAAAGCGTCATTTGCATGCATATCGTGTGGTTTTGCAGAAAACTGCATCCTCGTCTACCAAAAGTTGCGTATTCATGCTTAAAACGCGTTTTGGCACAAATCCATGTGCGGGTGCTAAAAAAGCAGCATTGGCATGCTTTTCACGTCGTTTGGTAGAAATCCACACGCGCGTTCTGCCAAAAGCACCATTTGCATGCATATCGTGTGGTTTTGCAGAAAACTGCATCCTCGTCTACCAAAAGTGTGATATTCATGCTTAAAACGCGTTTTGGCACAAATCCATGTGCGGGTTCTAAAAAGAGCAGCATTGGCATGCTTTTCACGTCGTTTGGTAGAAATCCACACGCGCGTTCTGCCAAAAGCGTCATTTGCATGCATATCGTGTGGTTTTGCAGAAAACTGCATCCTCGTCTACCAAAAGTTGCATATTCATGCTTAAAACGCGTTTTGGCAGAAATCCATGTGCGGGTGCTAAAAAGAGCAGCATTGGCATGCTTTTCACGTCGTTTCGTAGAATCCACACGCGCGTTCTGCCAAAAGCGTCATTTGCATGCATATCGTGTGGTTTTGCAGAAAACTGCATCCTCGTCTACCAAAAGTGTGTTATTCATACTTAAAACGCGTTTTGGCACAAATCCATGTGCGGGTTCTAAAAAGAGCAGCATTGGCATGCTTCTCACGTCGTTTGGTAGAAATCCACAGGCGCGTTCTGCCAAAAGCGTCATTTGCATGCATATCGTGTGGTTTTGCAGAAAACTGCATCCTCGTCTACCAAAAGTTGCGTATTCATGCTTAAAACGCGTTTTGGCACAAATCCATGTGCGGGTGCTAAAAAGAGCAGCATTCGCATGCTTTTCACGTCGTTTGGTGGAAATCCACACGCGCGTTCTGCCAAAAGCACCATTTGCATGCATATCGTGTGGTTTTGCAGAAAACTGCATACTCGTCTACCAAAAGTGTCATAATCATGCTTAAAACGCGTTTTGGCACAAATCCATGTGCGGGTTCTAAAAAGAGCAGCATTGGCATGCTTTTCACGTCGTTTGGTAGAAATCCACACGCGCGTTCTGCCAAAAGCGTCATTTGCATGCATATCGTGTGGTTTTGCAGAAAACTGCATCCTCGTCTACCAAAAGTTGCGTATTCATGCTTAAAACGCGTTTTGGCACAAATCCATGTGCGGGTGCTAAAATGAGCAGCATTGGCATGCTTTTCACGTCGTTTGGTAGAAATCCACACGCGCGTTCTGCCAAAAGCACCATTTGCATGCATATCGTGTAGTTTTGTAGAAAACTGCATACTCGTCTACCAAAAGTGTCATATTCATGCTTAAAACGCGTTTTGGCACAAAGCCATGTGCGGGTTCTAAAAGAGCAGCATTGGCATGCTTTTCACGTCGTTTGGTAGAAATCCACACGCGCGTTCTGCCAAAAGCGTCATTTGCATGCATATCGTGTGGTTTTGCAGATAACTGCATCCTCGTCTACCAAAAGTGTCATATTCATGCTTAAAACGCGTTTTGGCACAAATCCATGTGCGGGTTCTAAAAGAGTAGCATTGGCATGCTTTTCACGTCGTTTGGTAGAAATCCACACGCGCGTTCTGCCAAAAGCGTCATTTGCATGCATATCGTGTGGTTTTGCAGAAAACTGCATCCTCGTCTACCAAAAGTTGCGTATTCATGCTTAAACGCGTTTTGGCACAAATCCATGTGCGGATGCTAAAAAGAGCAGCATTGGCATGCTTTTCACGTCGTTTGGTAGAAATCCACACGGGCGTTCTGCCAAAAGCACCATTTGCATGCATATCGTGTGGTTTTGCAGAAAACTGCATACTCGTCTACCAAAAGTATCATATTGATGCTTAAAACGCGTTTTGGCACAAATCGATGTGCGGGTTCTAAAAAGAGCAGCATTGGCATGCTTTTCACGTCGTTTGGTAGAAATCCACACGCGCGTTCTGCCAAAAGCGTCATTTGCGCTGCATATCGTGTGGTTTTGCAGAAAACTGCATCCTCGTCTACCAAAAGTGTCATATTCATGCTTAAAACGCGTTTTGGCACAAATCCATGTGCGGGTTCTAAAAAGAGCAGCATTGGCATGCTTTTCACGTTGTTTGGTAGAAATCCACACGCGCGTTCTGCCAAAAGCGTCATTTGCATGCATATCGTGTGGTTTTGCAGAAAACTGCATCCTCGTCTACCAAAAGTTGCGTATTCATGCTTAAAACGCGTTTTGGCACAAATCCATGTGCGGGTGCTAAAAAGAGCAGCATTGGCATGCTTTTCACGTCGTTTGGTAGAAATCCACACGGGCGTTCTGCCAAAAGCACCATTTGCATGCATATCGTGTGGTTGTGCAGAAAACTGCATACTCGTCTACCAAAAGTGTCATATTATGCTTAAAACGCGTTTTGGCACAAATCGATGTGCGGGTTCTAAAAAGAGCAGCATTGCATGCTTTTCACGTCGTTTGGTAGAAATCCACACGCGCGTTCTGCCAAAAGCACCATTTGCATGCATATCGTGTGGTTTTGCAGAAAACTGCATCCTCGTCTACCAAAAGTTGCGTATTCATGCTTAAAACGCGTTTTGGCACAAATCCATGTGCGGGTGCTAAAAAGAGCAGCATTGGCATGCTTTTCACGTCGTTTGGTAGAAATCCACACGCGCGTTCTGCCAAAAGCGTCATTTGCATGCATATCGTGTGGTTTTGCAGAAAACTGCATCCTCGTCTACCAAAAGTTGCGTATTCATGCTTAAAACGCGTTTTGGCAAAAATCCATGTGCGGGTGCTAAAAAGAGCAGCATTGGCATGCTTTTCACGTCGTTTGGTAGAAATCCACACGGGCGTTCTGCCAAAAGCACCATTTGCATGCATATCGTGTGGTTGTGCAGAAAACTGCATACTCGTCTACCAAAAGTGTCATATTCATGCTTAAAACGCGTTTTGGCACAAATCGATGTGCGGGTTTTAAAAAGAGCAGCATTGGCATGCTTTTCACGTCGTTTGGTAGAAATCCACACGCGCGTTCTGCCAAAAGCGTCATTTGCATGCATATCGTGTGGTTTTGCAGAAAACTGCATCCTCGTCTACCAAAAGTTGCGTATTCATGCTTAAAACGCGTTTTGGCAAAAATCCATGTGCGGGTGCTAAAAAGAGCAGCATTGGCATGCTTTTCACGTCGTTTGGTAGAAATCCACACGCGCGTTCTGCCAAAAGCGTCATTTGCATGCATATCGTGTGGTTTTGCAGAAAACTGCATCCTCGTCTACCAAAAGTTGCGTATTCATGCTTAAAAACGCGTTTTGGCACAAATCCATGTGCGGGTGCTAAAAAGAGCAGCATTGGCATGCTTTTCACGTCGTTTGGTAGAAATCCACACGGGCGTTCTGCCAAAAGCACCATTTGCATGCATATCGTGTGGTTTTGCAGAAAACTGCATCCTCGTCTACCAAAAGTTGCGTATTCATGCTTAAAACGCGTTTTGGCACAAATCCATGTGCGGGTGCTAAAAAGAGCAGCATTGGCATGCTTTTCACGTCGTTTGGTAGAAATTCACACGCGCGTTCTGCCAAAAGCGTCATTTGCATGCATATCGTGTGGTTTTGCAGAAAACTGCATCCTCGTCTACCAAAAGTTGCGTATTCATGCTTAAAACGCGTTTTGGCACAAATCCATGTGCGGGTGCTAAAAGAGCAGCATTGGCATGCTTTTCACGTCGTTTGGTAGAAATCCACACGCGCGTTCTGCCAAAAGCACCATTTGCATGCATATCGTGTAGTTTTGCAGAAAACTGCATACTCGTCTACCAAAAGTTTCATATTCATGCTTAAAACGCGTTTTGGCACAAATTCGTGTGCGGGTTCTAAAAAGAGCAGCATTGGCATGCTTTTCACGTCGTTTGGTAGAAATACACACGCGCGTTCTGCCAAAAGCGTCATTTGCGCTGCATATCGTGTGGTTTTGCAGAAAACTGCATCCTCGTCTACCAAAAGTGTCATATTCATGCTTAAAACGCGTTTTGGCACAAATCCATGCGCGGGTTCTAAAAAGAGCAGCATTGGCATGCTTTTCACGTCGTTTGGTAGAAATCCACACGCGCGTTCTGCCAAAAGCGTCATTTGCATGCATATCGTGTGGTTTTGCAGAAAACTGCATCCTCGTCTACCAAAAGTTGCGTATTCATGCTTAAAACGCGTTTTGGCACAAATCCATGTGCGGGTGCTAAAAAGAGCAGCATTGGCATGCTTTTCACGTCGTTTGGTAGAAATCCACACGGCCGTTCTGCCAAAAGCACCATTTGCATGCATATCGTGTGGTTGTGCAGAAAACTGCATACTCGTCTACCAAAAGTGTCATATTCATGCTTAAAACGCGTTTTGGCACAAATCGATGTGCGGGTTCTAAAAAGAGCAGCATTGGCATGCTTTTCACGTCGTTTGGTAGAAATCACACGCGCGTTCTGCCAAAAGCGTCATTTGCATGCATATCGTGTGGTTTTGCAGAAAACTGCATCCTCGTCTACCAAAAGTGTCATATTCATGCTTAAAACGCGTTTTGGCACAAATCCATGTGCGGGTTCTAAAAAGAGCAGCATTGGCATGCTTTTCACGTCGTTTGGTAGAAATCCACACGCGCGTTCTGCCAAAAGCGTCATTTGCATGCATATCGTGTGGTTTTGCAGAAACTGCATCCTCGTCTACCAAAAGTTGCGTATTCATGCTTAAAACGCGTTTTGGCACAAATCCATGTGCGGGGCTAAAAAGAGCAGCATTGGCATGCTTTTCACGTCGTTTGGTAGAAATCCACACGAGCGTTCTGCCAAAAGCACCATTTGCATGCATATCGTGTGGTTGTGCAGAAAACTGCATACTCGTCTACCAAAAGTGTCATATTCATGCTTAAAACGCGTTTTGGCACAAATCGATGTGCGGGTTCTGAAAAGAGCAGCATTGGCATGCTTTTCACGTCGTTTGGTAGAAATCCACACGCGCGTTCTGCCAAAAGCACCATTTGCATGAATATCGTGTGGTTTTGCAGAAAACTGCATCCTCGTCTACCAAAAGTTGCATATTCATGCTTAAAACGCGTTTTGGCACAAATCCATGTGCGGGTGCTAAAAAGAGCAGCATTGGCATGCTTTTCACGTCGTTTGGTAGAAATCCACACGCGCGTTCTGCCAAAAGCGTCATTTGCATGCATATCGTGTGGTTTTGCAGAAACTGCATCCTCGTCTACCAAAGTTGCGTATTCATGCTAAAACGCGTTTTGGCACAAATCCATGTGCGGGTGCTAAAAAGAGCAGCATTGGCATGCTTTTCACGTCGTTTGGTAGAAATCCACACGCGCGTTCTGCCAAAAGCGTCATTTGCATGCATATCGTGTGGTTTTGCAGAAAACTGCATCCTCGTCTACCAAAAGTTGCGTATTCATGCTTAAAACGCGTTTTGGCACAAATCCGTGTGCGGGTTCTAAAAAGAGCAGCATTGGCATGCTTTTCACGTCGTTTGGTAGAAATCCACACGCGCGTTCTGCCAAAAGCGTCATTTGCATGCATATCGTGTAGTTTTGCAGAAAACTGCATACTCGTCTACCAAAAGTGTCATATTCATGCTTAAAACGCGTTTTGACACAAATCCGTGTGCGGGTTCTAAAAAGAGCAGCATTGGCATGCTTTTCACGTCGTTTGGTAGAAATCCACACGCGCGTTCTTCCAAAAGCGTCATTTGCATGCATATCGTGTGGTTTTGCAGAAAACTGCATCCTCGTCTACCAAAAGTGTCATATTCATGCTTAAAACGCGTTTTGGCACAAATCCATGTGCGGGTTCTAAAAAGAGCAGCATTGGCATGCTTTTCACGTCGTTTGGTAGAAATCCACACGCACGTTCTGCCAAAAGCGTCATTTGCGCTGCATATCGTGTGGTTTTGCAGAAAACTGCATCCTCGTCTACCAAAAGTGTCATATTCATGCTTAAAACGCGTTTTGGCACAAATCCATGTGCGGGTTCTAAAAGAGCAGCATTGGCATGCTTTTCACGTCGTTTGGTAGAAATCCACACGCGCGTTCTGCCAAAAGCGTCATTTGCGCTGCATATCGTGTGGTTTTGCAGAAAACTGCATCCTCGTCTACCAAAAGTTGCATATTCATGCTTAAAACGCGTTTTGGCAGAAATCCATGTGCGGGTGCTAAAAAGAGCAGCATTGGCATGCTTTTCACGTCGTTTGGTAGAAATCCACACGCGCGTTCTGCCAAAAGCGTCATTTGCATGCATATCGTGTGGTTTTGCAGAAAACTGCATCCTCGTCTACCAAAAGTGTCTTATTCATACTTAAAACGCGTTTTGGCACAAATCCATGTGCGGTTCTAAAAAGAGCAGCATTGGCATGCTTCTCACGTCGTTTGGTAGAAATCCACAGGCGCGTTCTGCCAAAAGCGTCATTTGCATGCATATCGTGTGGTTTTGCAGAAAACTGCATCCTCGTCTACCAAAAGTTGCGTATTCATGCTTAAAACGCGTTTTGGCACAAATCCATGTGCGGGTGCTAAAAAGAGCAGCATTCGCATGCTCTTCACGTCGTTTGGTGGAAATCCACACGCGCGTTCTGCCAAAAGCACCATTTGCATGCATATCGTGTGGTTTTGCAGAAAACTGCATACTCGTCTACCAAAAGTGTCATAATCATGCTTAAAACGCGTTTTGGCACAAATCCATGTGCGGGTTCTAAAAAGAGCAGCATTGGCATGCTTTTCACGTCGTTTGGTAGAAATCCACACGCGCGTTCTGCCAAAAGCGTCATTTGCATGCATATCGTGTGGTTTTGCAGAAACTGCAATCCTCGTCTACCAAAAGTTGCGTATTCATGCTTAAAACGCGTTTTGGCACAAATCCATGTGCGGGTGCTAAAATGAGCAGCATTGGCATGCTTTTCACGTCGTTTGGTAAAAATCCACACGCGCGTTCTGCCAAAAGCACCATTTGCATGCATATCGTGTAGTTTTGCAGAAAACTGCATACTCGTCTACCAAAGTGTCATATTCATGCTTAAAACGCGTTTTGGCACAAATCCATGTGCGGGTTCTAAAAAGAGCAGCATTGGCATGCTTTTCACGTCGTTTGGTAGAAATCCACACGCGCGTTCTGCCAAAAGCGTCATTTGCATGCATATCGTGTGGTTTTGCAGATAACTGCATCCTCGTCTACCAAAAGTGTCATATTCATGCTTAAAACGCGTTTTGGCACAAATCCATGTGCGGGTTCTAAAAAGAGCAGCATTGGCATGCTTTTCACGTCGTTTGGTAGAAATCCACACGCGCGTTCTGCCAAAAGCGTCATTTGCATGCATATCGTGTGGTTTTGCAGAAAACTGCATCCTCGTCTACCAAAAGTTGCATATTCATGCTTAAAACGCGTTTTGGCAGAAATCCATGTGCGGGTGCTAAAAAGAGCAGCATTGGCATGCTTTTCACGTCGTTTGGTAGAAATCCACCCGCGCGTTCTGCCAAAAGCGTCATTTGCATGCATATCGTGTGGTTTTGCAGAAAACTGCATCCTCGTCTACCAAAAGTGTCTTATTCATACTTAAAACGCGTTTTGGCACAAATCCATGTGCGGGTTCTAAAAAGAGCAGCATTGGCATGCTTCTCACGTCGTTTGGTAGAAATCCACAGGCGCGTTCTGCCAAAAGCGTCATTTGCATGCATATCGTGTGGTTTTGCAGAAAACTGCATCCTCGTCTACCAAAAGTTGCGTATTCATGCTTAAAACGCGTTTTGGCACAAATCCATGTGCGGGTGCTAAAAAGAGCAGCATTCGCATGCTCTTCACGTCGTTTGGTGGAAATCCACACGCGCGTTCTGCCAAAAGCACCATTTGCATGCATATCGTGTGGTTTTGCAGAAAACTGCATACTCGTCTACCAAAAGTGTCATAATCATGCTTAAAACGCGTTTTGGCACAAATCCATGTGCGGGTTCTAAAAAGAGCAGCATTGGCTTGCTTTTCACGTCGTTTGGTAGAAATCCACACGCGCGTTCTGCCAAAAGCGTCATTTGCATGCATATCGTGTGGTTTTGAAGAAAACTGCATCCTCGTCTACCAAAAGTTGCGTATTCATGCTTAAAACGCGTTTTGGCACAAATCCATGTGCGGGTGCTAAAAAGAGCAGCATTGGCATGCTTTTCACGTCGTTTGGTAGAAATCCACACGCGCGTTCTGCCAAAAGCACCATTTGCATGCATATCGTGTGGTTTTGCAGAAAACTGCATCCTCGTCTACCAATAGTGTGATATTCATGCTTAAAACGCGTTTTGGCACAAATCCATGTGCGGGTTCTAAAAAGAGCAGCATTGGCATGCTTTTCACGTCGTTTGGTAGAAATCCACACGCGCGTTCTGCCAAAAGCGTCATTTGCATGCAAATCGTGTGGTTTTGCAGAAAACTGCATCCTCGTCTACCAAAAGTTGCATATTCATGCTTAAAACGCGTTTTGGCAGAAATCCATGTGCGGGTGCTAAAAAGAGCAGCATTGGCATGCTTTTCACGTCGTTTCGTAGAAATCCACACGCGCGTTCTGCCAAAAGCGTCATTTGCATGCATATCGTGTGGTTTTGCAGAAAACTGCATCCTCGTCTACCAAAAGTGTCTTATTCATACTTAAAACGCGTTTTGGCACAAATCCATGTGCGGGTTCTAAAAAGAGCAGCATTGGCATGCTTCTCACGTCGTTTGGTAGAAATCCACAGGCGCGTTCTGCCAAAAGCGTCATTTGCATGCATATCGTGTGGTTTTGCAGAAAACTGCATCCTCGTCTACCAAAAGTTGCGTATTCATGCTTAAAACGCGTTTTGGCACAAATCCATGTGCGGGTGCTAAAAAGAGCAGCATTCGCATGCTTTTCACGTCGTTTGGTGGAAATCCACACGCGTGTTCTGCCAAAAGCACCATTTGCATGCATATCGTGTGGTTTTGCAGAAAACTGCATACTCGTCTACCAAAAGTGTCATAATCATGCTTAAAACGCGTTTTGGCACAAATCCATGTGCGGGTTCTAAAAAGAGCAGCATTGGCATGCTTTTCACGTCGTTTGGTAGAAATCCACACGCGCGTTCTGCCAAAAGCGTCATTTGCATGCATATCGTGTGGTTTTGCAGAAAACTGCATCCTCGTCTACCAAAAGTTGCGTATTCATGCTTAAAACGCGTTTTGGCACAAATCCATGTGCGGGTGCTAAAATGAGCAGCATTGGCATGCTTTTCACGTCGTTTGGTAGAAATCCACACGCGCGTTCTGCCAAAAGCACCATTTGCATGCATATCGTGTAGTTTTGTAGAAAACTGCATACTCGTCTACCAAAAGTGTCATATTCATGCTTAAAACGCGTTTTGGCACAAAGCCATGTGCGGGTTCTAAAAAGAGCAGCATTGGCATGCTTTTCACGTCGTTTGGTAGAAATCCACACGCGCGTTCTGCCAAAAGCGTCATTTGCATGCATATCGTGTGGTTTTGCAGATAACTGCATCCTCGTCTACCAAAAGTGTCATATTCATGCCTAAAACGCGTTTTGGCACAAATCCATGTGCGGGTTCTAAAAAGAGCAGCATTGGCATGCTTTTCACGTCGTTTGGTAGAAATCCACACGCGCGTTCTGCCAAAAGCGTCATTTGCATGCATATCGTGTGGTTTTGCAGAAAACTGCATCCTCGTCTACCAAAAGTTGCGTATTCATGCTTAAACGCGTTTTGGCACAAATCCATGTGCGGATGCTAAAAAGAGCAGCATTGGCATGCTTTTCACGTCGTTTGGTAGAAATCCACACGGGCGTTCTGCCAAAAGCACCATTTGCATGCATATCGTGTGGTTTTGCAGAAAACTGCATACTCGTCTACCAAAAGTATCATATTGATGCTTAAAACGCGTTTTGGCACAAATCGATGTGCGGTTTCTAAAAAGAGCAGCATTGGCATGCTTTTCACGTCGTTTGGTAGAAATCCACAAGCGCGTTCTGCCAAAAGCGTCATTTGCGCTGCATATCGTGTGGTTTTGCAGAAAACTGCATCCTCGTCTACCAAAAGTGTCATATTCATGCTTAAAACGCGTTTTGGCACAAATCCATGTGCGGGTTCTAAAAAGAGCAGCATTGGCATGCTTTTCACGTTGTTTGGTAGAAATCCACACGCGCGTTCTGCCAAAAGCGTCATTTGCATGCATATCGTGTGGTTTTGCAGAAAACTGCATCCTCGTCTACCAAAAGTTGCGTATTCATGCTTAAAACGCGTTTTGGCACAAATCCATGTGCGGGTGCTAAAAAGAGCAGCATTGGCATGCTTTTCACGTCGTTTGGTAGAAATCCACACGGGCGTTCTGCCAAAAGCACCATTTGCATGCATATCGTGTGGTTGTGCAGAAAACTGCATACTCGTCTACCAAAAGTGTCATATTATGCTTAAAACGCGTTTTGGCACAAATCGATGTGCGGGTTCTAAAAAGAGCAGCATTGGCATGCTTTTCACGTCGTTTGGTAGAAATCCACACGCGCGTTCTGCCAAAAGCACCATTTGCATGCATATCGTGTGGTTTTGCAGAAAACTGCATCCTCGTCTACCAAAAGTTGCGTATTCATGCTTAAAACGCGTTTTGGCACAAATCCATGTGCGGGTGCTAAAAAGAGCAGCATTGGCATGCTTTTCACGTCGTTTGGTAGAAATCCACACGCGCGTTCTGCCAAAAGCGTCATTTGCATGCATATCGTGTGGTTTTGCAGAAAACTGCATCCTCGTCTACCAAAAGTTGCGTATTCATGCTTAAAACGCGTTTTGGCAAAAATCCATGTGCGGGTGCTAAAAAGAGCAGCATTGGCATGCTTTTCACGTCGTTTGGTAGAAATCCACACGGGCGTTCTGCCAAAAGCACCATTTGCATGCATATCGTGTGGTTGTGCAGAAAACTGCATACTCGTCTACCAAAAGTGTCATATTCATGCTTAAAACGCGTTTTGGCACAAATCGATGTGCGGGTTTTAAAAAGAGCAGCATTGGCATGCTTTTCACGTCGTTTGGTAGAAATCCACACGCGCGTTCTGCCAAAAGCGTCATTTGCATGCATATCGTGTGGTTTTGCAGAAAACTGCATCCTCGTCTACCAAAAGTTGCGTATTCATGCTTAAAACGCGTTTTGGCAAAAATCCATGTGCGGGTGCTAAAAAGAGCAGCATTGGCATGCTTTTCACGTCGTTTGGTAGAAATCCACACGCGCGTTCTGCCAAAAGCGTCATTTGCATGCATATCGTGTGGTTTTGCAGAAAACTGCATCCTCGTCTACCAAAAGTTGCGTATTTCATGCTTAAACGCGTTTTGGCACAAATCCATGTGCGGTGCTAAAAAGAGCAGCATTGGCATGCTTTTCACGTCGTTTCGTAGAAATCCACACGGCGTTCTGCCAAAGCACCATTTGCATGCATATCGTGTGGTTGTGCAGAAAACTGCATACTCGTCTACCAAAAGTGTCATATTCATGCTTAAAACGCGTTTTGGCACAATCGATGTGCGGTTCTAAAAAGAGCAGCATTGGCATGCTTTTCACGTCGTTTGTAGAAATCCACACGCGCGTTCTGCCAAAACGCCATTTGCTGCATATCGTGTGGTTTTGCAGAAAACTGCATCCTCGTCTACCAAAAGTTGCATATTCATGCTTAAAACGCGTTTTGGCACAAATCCATGTGCGGGTGCTAAAAAGAGCAGCATTGGCATGCTTTTCACTCGTTTGGTAGAAATTCACACGCGCGTTCTGCAAAAGCGTCATTTTGCATGCATATCGTGTGGTTTTGCAGAAAACTGCATCCTCGTCTACCAAAAGTTGCGTATTCATGCTTAAAACGCGTTTTGGCACAAATCCATGTGCGGGTGCTAAAAAGAGCAGCATTGGCATGCTTTTTCACGTCGTTTGTAGAAATTCACACGCGCGTTCTGCCAAAAAGCGTCATTTGCATGCATATCGTGTGGTTTTGCAGAAAACTGCATCCTCGTCTACCAAAAGTTGCGTATTCATGCTTAAAACGCGTTTTGGCACAAATCCATGTGCGGGTGCTAAAAAGAGCAGCATTGCATGCTTTTCACGTCGTTTGGTAGAAATCCACACGCGCGTTCTGCCAAAAGCACCATTTGCATGCATATCGTGTAGTTTTGCAGAAAACTGCATACTCGTCTACCAAAAGTTTCATATTCATGGCTTAAAACGCGTTTTGGCACAAATTCGTGTGCGGTTCTAAAAAGAGCAGCATTGGCATGCTTTTCACGTCGTTTGGTAGAAATACACACGCGCGTTCTGCCAAAAGCGTCATTTGCGCTGCATATCGTGTGGTTTTTGCAGAAAACTGCATCCTCGTCTACCAAAAGTGTCATATTCATGCTTAAAACGCGTTTTGGCACAAATCCATGCGCGGGTTCTAAAAAGAGCAGCATTGGCATGCTTTTCACGTCGTTGGTAGAAATCTACACGCGCGTTTCTGCCAAAAGCGTCATTTGCATGCATATCGTGTGGTTTTGCAGAAAACTGCATCTCGTCTACCAAAAGTTGCGTATTCATGCTTAAAACGCGTTTTGGCACAAATCCATGTGCGGTGCTAAAAAGAGCAGCATTGGCATGCTTTTCACGTCGTTTGGTAGAAATCCACACGGCCGTTCTGCCAAAAGCACCATTTGCATGCATATCGTGTGGTTGTGCAGAAAACTGCATACTCGTCTACCAAAGTGTTCATATTCATGCTTAAAACGCGTTTTGGCACAAATCGATGTGCGGGTTCTAAAAAGAGCAGCATTGGCATGCTTTTCACGTCGTTGGTAGAAATCCACACGCGCGTTCTGCCAAAAGCGTCATTTGCATGCATATCGTGTGGTTTTGCAGAAACTGCATCCTCGTCTACCAAAAGTGTCATATTCATGCTTAAAACGCGTTTTGGCACAAATCCATGTGCGGGTTCTAAAAAGAGCAGCATTGGCATGCTTTTCACGTCGTTTGGTAGAAATCCACACGCGCGTTCTGCCAAAAGCGTCATTTGCATGCATATCGTGTGGTTTTGCAGAAAACTGCATCCTCGTCTACCAAAAGTTGCGTATTCATGCTTAAAACGCGTTTTGGCACAAATCCATGTGCGGGGCTAAAAAGAGCAGCATTGGCATGCTTTTCACGTCGTTTGGTAGAAATCCACACGGGCGTTCTGCCAAAAGCACCATTTGCATTGCATATCGTGTGGTTTGTGCAGAAAACTGCATACTCGTCTACCAAAGTGTCATATTCATGCTTAAAACGCGTTTTGCACAAATCGATGTGCGGGTTCTAAAAAGAGCAGCATTGGCATGCTTTTCACGTCGTTTGGTAGAAATCCACACGCGCGTTCTGCCAAAAGCACCATTTGCATGATATCGTGTGGTTTTGCAGAAAAATGCATCCTCGTCTACCAAAAGTTGCATATTCATGCTTAAAACGCGTTTTGGCACAAATCCATGTGCGGGTGCTAAAAAGAGCAGCATTGGCATGCTTTTCACGTCGTTTGGTAGAAATCCACACGCGCGTTCTGCCAAAAGCGTCATTTGCATGCATATCGTGTGGTTTTGCAGAAAACTGCATCCTCGTCTACAAAAGTGTCTTATTCA
Source organism: Dermacentor albipictus (assembly GCF_038994185.2). Classification (NCBI taxonomy): domain Eukaryota; kingdom Metazoa; phylum Arthropoda; class Arachnida; order Ixodida; family Ixodidae; genus Dermacentor; species Dermacentor albipictus. The sequence goes on along the minus strand of NW_027226024.1, from coordinate 10,734 downwards.
TACTTAAAACGCGTTTTGGCACAAATCCATGTGCGGGTTCTAAAAAGAGCAGCATTGGCATGCTTCTCACGTCGTTTGGTAGAAATCCACAGGCGCGTTCTGCCAAAAGCGTCATTTGCATGCATATCGTGTGGTTTTGCAGAAAACTGCATCCTCGTCTACCAAAAGTTGCGTATTCATGCTTAAAACGCGTTTTGGCACAAATCCATGTGCGGGTGCTAAAAAGAGCAGCATTCGCATGCTCTTCACGTCGTTTGGTGGAAATCCACACGCGCGTTCTGCCAAAGCACCATTTGCATGCATATCGTGTGGTTTTGCAGAAAACTGCATACTCGTCTACCAAAAGTGTCATAATCATGCTTAAAACGCGTTTGGCACAAATCCATGTGCGGGTTCTAAAAAGAGCAGCATTGGCATGCTTTTCACGTCGTTTGGTAGAAATCCACACGCGCGTTCTGCCAAAAGCGTCATTTGCATGCATATCGTGTGGTTTTGCAGAAAACTGCATCCTCGTCTACCAAAGTTGCGTATTCATGCTTAAAACGCGTTTTGGCACAAATCCATGTGCGGGTGCTAAAATGAGCAGCATTGGCATGCTTTTCACGTCGTTTGGTAAAAATCCACACGCGCGTTCTGCCAAAAGCACCATTTGCATGCATATCGTGTAGTTTTGCAGAAAACTGCATACTCGTCTACCAAAAGTGTCATATTCATGCTTAAAACGCGTTTTGGCACAAATCCATGTGCGGGTTCTAAAAAGAGCAGCATTGGCATGCTTTTCACGTCGTTTGGTAGAAATCCACACGCGCGTTCTGCCAAAAGCGTCATTTGCATGCATATCGTGTGGTTTTGCAGATAACTGCATCCTCGTCTACCAAAGTGTCATATTCATGCTTAAAACGCGTTTTGGCACAAATCCATGTGCGGGTTCTAAAAAGAGCAGCATTGGCATGCTTTTCACGTCGTTTGGTAGAAATCCACACGCGCGTTCTGCCCAAAGCGTCATTTGCATGCATATCGTGTGGTTTTGCAGAAAACTGCATCCTCGTCTACCAAAAGTTGCATATTCATGCTTAAAACGCGTTTTGGCACAAATCCATGTGCGGGTGCTAAAAAGAGCAGCATTGGCATGCTTTTCACGTCGTTTGGTAGAAATCCACACGCGCGTTCTGCCAAAGCGTCATTTGCATGCATATCGTGTGTTTTGCAGGAAAACTGCATCCTCGTCTACCAAAAGTGTCTTATTCATACTAAAAACGCGTTTTGGCACAAATCCATGTGCGGTTCTAAAAAGAGCAGCATTGGCATGCTCTCACGTCGTTTGGTAGAAATCCACAGGCGCGTTCTGCCAAAAGCGTCATTTGCATGCATATCGTGTGGTTTTGCAGAAAACTGCATCCTCGTCTACCAAAAGTTGCGTATTCATGCTTAAAACGCGTTTTGGCACAAATCCATGTGCGGGTGCTAAAAAGAGCAGCATTCGCATGCCTCTTCACGTCGTTTGGTGGAAATCCACACGCGCGTTCTGCAAAAGCACCATTTGCATGCATATCGTGTGGTTTTGCAGAAAACTGCATACTCGTCTACCAAAAAGTGTCATAATCATGCTTAAAACGCCGTTTTTGGCACAAATCCATGTGCGGGTTCTAAAAGAGCAGCATTGCATGCTTTTCACGTCGTTTGGTAGAAATCCACACGCGCGTTCTGCCAAAAGCGTCATTTGCATGCATATCGTGTGGTTTTGCAGAAAACTGCATCCTCGTCTACCAAAAGTTGCGTATTCATGCTTAAAACGCGTTTTTGGCACAAATCCATGTGCGGGTGCTAAAATGAGCAGCATTGGCATGCTTTTCACGTCGTTTGGTAAAAATCCACACTTGCGTTCTGCCAAAAGCACCATTTGCATGCATATCGTGTAGTTTTGCAGAAAACTGCATACTCGTCTACCAAAAAGTGTCATATTCATGCTTAAAACGCGTTTTGGCACAAATCCATGTGCGGGTTCTAAAAAGAGCAGCATTGGCATGCTTTTCACGTCGTTTGGTAGAAATCCACACGCGCGTTCTGCCAAAAGCGTCATTTGCATGCATATCGTGTGGTTTGCAGATAACTGCATCTCGTCTACCAAAAGTGTCATATTCATGCTTAAAACGCGTTTTTGGCACAAATCCATGTGCGGGTTCTAAAAAGAGCAGCATTGGCATGCTTTTCACGTCGTTTGGTAGAAATCCACACGCGCGTTCTGCCAAAAGCGTCATTGCATGCATATCGTGTGGTTTTGCAGAAAACTGCATCCTCGTCTACAAAAGTTTGCATATTCATGCTTAAAACGCGTTTTGGCAGAAATCCATGTGCGGGTGCTAAAAAGAGCAGCATTGGCATGCTTTTCACGTCGTTTGGTAGAAATCCACACGCGCGTTCAGCCAAAAGCGTCATTTGCATGCATATCGTGTGGTTTTGCAGAAAACTGCATCCTCGTCTACCAAAAGTGTCTTATTCATACTTAAAACGCGTTTTGGCACAAATCCATGTGCGGGTTCTAAAAAGAGCAGCATTGGCATGCTTCTCACGTCGTTTGGTAGAAATCCACAGGCGCGTTCTGCCAAAAGCGTCATTTGCATGCATATCGTGTGTTTTGCAGAAAACTGCATCCTCGTCTACCAAAAGTTGCGTATTCATGCTTAAAACGCGTTTTGGCACAAATCCATGTGCGGGTGCTAAAAAGAGCAGCATTCGCATGCTCTTCACGTCGTTTGGTGGAAATCCACACGCGCGTTCTGCCAAAAGCACCATTTGCATGCATATCGTGTGGTTTTGCAGAAAACTGCATACTCGTCTACAAAAGTGTCATAATCATGCTTAAAACGCGTTTTGGCACAAATCCATGTGCGGGTTCTAAAAAGAGCAGCATTGGCATGCTTTTCACGTCGTTTGGTAGAAATCCACACGCGCGTTCTGCCAAAAGCGTCATTTGGCATGCATATCGTGTGGTTTTGCAGAAAACTGCATCCTCGTCTACCAAAAGTTGCGTATTCATGCTTAAAACGCGTTTTGGCACAATCCATGTGCGGGTGCTAAAATGAGCAGCATTGGGCATGCTTTTCACGTCGTTTGGTAAAAATCCACACGCGCGTTCTGCAAAAGCACCATTTGCATGCATATCGTGTAGTTTGCAGAAAACTGCATACTCGTCTACCAAAGTGTCATATTCATGCTTAAAACGCGTTTTGGCACAAATCCATGTGCGGGTTCTAAAAAGAGCAGCATTGGCATGCTTTTCACGTCGTTTGGTAGAAATCCACACGCGCGTTCTGCAAAAGCGTCATTTGCATCCATATCGTGTGGTTTTGCAGATAACTGCATCCTCGTCTACCAAAAGTGTCATATTCATGCTTAAACGCGTTTTGGCACAAATCCATGTGCGGGTTCTAAAAAGAGCAGCATTGACATGCTTTTCACGTCGTTTGTAGAAATCCACACGCGCGTTCTGCCAAAAGCGTCATTTGCATGCATATCGTGTGGTTTTGCAGAAAACTGCATCCTCGTGTACCAAAAGTTGCGTATTCATGCTTAAAACGTGTTTTGGCAAAAATCCATGTGCGGGTGCTAAAAAGAGCAGCATTGGCATGCTTTTCACGTCGTTTGGTAGAAATCCACATGGGCGTTCTGCAAAAAGCACCATTTGCATGCATATCGTGTGGTTGTGCAGAAAACTGCATACTCGTCTACCAAAAGTGTCATATCATGCTTAAAACGCGTTTTGGCACAAATCGATGTGCGGGTTCTAAAAAGAGCAGCATTGGCATGCTTTTCACGTCTTTTGGTAGAAATCCACACGCGCGTTCTGCCAAAAGCGTCATTTGCGCTGCATATCGTGTGGTTTTGCAGAAAACTGCATTCCTCGTCTACCAAAATGTCATATTCATGCTTAAAACGCGTTTTGGCACAAATCCATGTGCGGGTTCTAAAAGAGCAGCATTGGCATGCTTTTCACGTCGTTTGGTAGAAATCCACACGCGCGTTCTGCCAAAAGCGTCATTTGCATGCATATCGTGTGGTTTTGCAGAAACTGCATCCTCGTCTACCAAAAGTTGCGTATGGCATGCTTAAACGCGTTTTGGCACAAATCCATGTGCGGGTGCTAAAAAGAGCAGCATTGGCATGCTTTTCACGTCGTTTGGTAGAAATCCACACGGGCGTTCTGCCAAAAGCACCATTTGCATGCATATCGTGTGGTTGTGCAGAAAACTGCATACTCGTCTACCAAAAGTGTCATATTCATGCTTAAAACGCGTTTTGGCACAAATCGATGTGCGGGTTCTAAAAAGAGCAGCATTGGCATGCTTTTCACGTCGTTTGGTAGAAATCCACACGCCGCGTTCTGCCAAAAGCACCATTTTGCATGCATATCGTGTGGTTTTGCAGAAAACTGCATCCTCGTCTACCAAAGTTGCGTATCATGCTTAAAACGCGTTTTGGCACAAATCATGTGCGGGTGCTAAAAAGAACAGCATTGGCATGCTTTTCACGTCGTTTGGTAGAAATCCACACGCGCGTTCTGCCAAAGCACCATTTGCATGCAATATCGTGTAGTTTTGCAGAAAACTGCATACTCGTCTACCAAAAGTGTCATATTCATGCTTAAAACGCGTTTTGGCACAAATCATGTGCGGGTTCTAAAAAGAGCAGCATTGGCATGCTTTTCACCGTTTGTAGAAATCCACACGCGCGTTCTGCCAAAAGCGTCATTTGCATGCATATCGTGTGGTTTTGCAGAAAACTGCATCCTCGTCTACAAAAGTTGGCGTATTCATGCTTAAAACGCGTTTTGGCAAAAATCCATGTGCGGGTGCTAAAAAGAGCAGCATTGGCATGCTTTTCACGTCGTTTGGTAGAAATCACACGGGCGTTCTGCCAAAAGCACCATTTGCATGCATATCGTGTGGTTGTGCAGAAAACTGCATACTCGTCTACCAAAAGTGTCATATTCATGCTTAAAACGCGTTTTGCACAAATCGATGTGCGGGTTCTAAAAAGAGCAGCATTGGCATGCTTTTCACGTCGTTGGTAGAAATCCACACGCGCGTTCTGCCAAAAGCGTCATTTGCGCTGCATATCGTGTGGTTTTGCAGAAAACTGCATCCTCGTCTACCAAAAGTGTCATATTCATGCTTAAAACGCGTTTTTGGCACAAATCCATGTGCGGGTTCTAAAAAGAGCAGCATTGGCATGCTTTTTCACGTCGGTTTGGTAGAATCCACACGCGCGTTCTGCCAAAAGCGTCATTTGCATGCATATCGTGTGGTTTTGCAGAAAACTGCATACTCGTCCTACCAAAAGTGTCATATTCATGCTTAAAACGCGTTTTGGCACAAATCCATGTGCGGGTTCTAAAAAGAGCAGCATTGGCATGCTTTTCACGTCGTTTGGTAGAAATCCACACGCGCGTTCTGCCAAAAGCGTCATTTGCATGCATATCGTGTGGTTTTGCAGAAAACTGCATCCTCGTCTACAAAAGTTGCGTATTCATGCTTAAAACGCGTTTTGGCAAAAATCCATGTGCGGGTGCTAAAAAGAGCAGCATTGGCAGGCTTTTCACGTCGTTTGGTAGAAATCCACACGGGCGTTCTGCCAAAGCACCATTTGCATGCATATCGTGTGGTTGTGCAGAAAACTGCATACTCGTCTACCAAAAGTGTCATATTCATGCTTAAAACGCGTTTTGGCACAAATCGATGTGCGGGTTCTAAAAAGAGCAGCATTGGCATGCTTTTCACGTCGTTTGGTAGAAATCCACACGCGCGTTCTGCCAAAAGCGTCATTTGCGCTGCATATCGTGTGGTTTTGCAGAAAACTGCATCCTCGTCTACCAAAAGTGTCATATTCATGCTTAAAACGCGTTTTGCCACAAAATCCATGTGCAGGTTCTAAAAAGAGCAGCATTGGCATGCTTTTCACGTCGTTTGGTAGAAATCCACACGCGCGTTCTGCCAAAAGCGTCATTTGCATGCATATCGTGTGGTTTTGCAGAAAACTGCATCCTCGTCTACCAAAAGTTGCGTATTCATGCTTTAAACGCGGTTTGGCACAAATCCATGTGCGGGTGCTAAAAAGAGGAGCATTGGCATGCTTTTCACGTCGTTTGGTAGAAATCTACACGGGCGTTCTGCCAAAAGCACCATTTGCATGCATATCGTGCGGTTGTGCAGAAAACTGCATACTCGTCTACCAAAAGTGTAATATTCATGCTTTAAAACGCGTTTTGGCACAAATCGATGTGCGGGTTCTAAAAAGAGCAGCATTGGCATGCTTTTCACATCGTTGGTAGAAATCCCCACGCGCGTTCTGCCAAAAGCACCATTTGCATGCATATCGTGTGGTTTTGCAGAAAACTGCATCCTCGTCTACCAAAAGTTGCATATTCATGCTTAAAACGCGTTTTGGCACAAATCCATGTGCGGGTGCTAAAAAGAGCAGCATTGGCATGCTTTTCACGTCGTTTGGTAGAAATCCACACGCGCGTTCTGCCAAAAGCGTCATTTGCATGCATATCGTGTGGTTTTGCAGAAAACTGCATCCTCGTCTACCAAAAGTTGCGTATTCATGCTAAAACGCGTTTTGGCACAAATCCATGTGCGGGTGCTAAAAATAGCAGCATTGGCATGCTTTTCACGTCGTTTGGTAGAAATCCACACGCGCGTTCTGCCAAAAGCACCATTTGCATGCATATCGTGTAGTTTTGCAGAAAACTGCATACTCGTCTACCAAAAGTGTCATATTCATGCTTAAAACGCGTTTTGGCACAAATCCGTGTGCGGGTTCTAAAAAGAGCAGCATTGGCATGCTTTTCACGTCGTTTGGTAATAATCCACACGCGCGTTCTGCCAAAGCGTCATTTGCATGCATATCGTGTGGTTTTGCAGAAAACTGCATCCTCGTCTACCAAAGTGTCATATTCATGCTTAAAACGCGTTTTGGCAATATCCATGTGCGGGTTCTAAAAAGAGCAGCATTGGCATGCTTTTCACGTCGTTTGGTAGAAATCCACACGCGCGTTCTGCCAAAAGCGTCATTTGCGCTGCATATCGTGTGGTCTTGCAGAAAACTGCATACTCGTCTACCAAAAGGGTCATTTTCATGCTTAAAACGCGTTTTGGCACAAATCGATGTGCGGGTTCTAAAAAGAGCAGCATTGGCATGCTTTTCACGTCGTTTGGTAGAAATCCACACGCGCGTTCTGCCAAAAGTGTCATTTGCATGCATATCGTGTGGTTTTGCAGAAACTGCATCCTCGTCTACCAAAGTTGCGTATTCATGCTTAAAACGCGTTTTGGCACAAATCCATGTGCGGGTGCTAAAAAGAGCAGCATTGGCATGCTTTTCACGTCGTTTGGTAGAAATCCACACGGGCGTTCTGCCAAAAGCACCATTGCATGCATATCGTGTGGTTGTGCAGAAAACTGCATACTCGTCTACCAAAAGTGTCATATTCATGCTTAAAACGCGTTTTGGCACAAATCGATGTGCGGGTTCTAAAAGAGCAGCATTGGCATGCTTTTCACGTCGTTTGGTAGAAATCCACACGCGCGTTCTGCCAAAAGCACCATTTGCATGCATATCGTGTGGTTTTGCAGAAAACTGCATCCTCGTCTACCAAAAGTGTGATATTCATGCTTAAAACGCGTTTTGGCACAAATCGATGTGCGGGTTCTAAAAAGAGCAGCATTGGCATGCTTTTCACGTCGTTTGGTAGAAATCACACGCGCGTTCTGCCAAAAGCGTCATTTGCGCTGCATATCGTGTGGTTTTGCAGAAAACTGCATCTCGTCTACCAAAAGTGTCATATTCATGCTTAAAACGCGTTTTGCACAAATCCATGTGCGGGTTCTAAAAGAGCAGCATTGGCATGCTTTTCACGTCGTTTGGTAGAAATCCACACGCGCGTTCTGCCAAAAGCGTCATTTGCATGCATATCGTGTGGTTTTGCAGAAAACTGCATCTCGGTCTACCAAAGTTGCGTATTCATGCTTAAAACGCGTTTTGGCACAAATCCATGTGCGGGTTCTAAAAAGAGCAGCATTGGCATGCTTTCACGTCGTTTGGTGAAATCCACACGCGCGTTCTACCAAAAGCACCATTTGCATGGCATATCGTGTGGTTTTGCAGAAAACTGCATACTCGTCACCAAAAGTGTCATAATCATGCTTAAAACGCGTTTTGGCACAAATCCATGTGCGGGTTCTAAAAAGAGCAGCATTGGCATGCTTTTCACGTCGTTTGGTAGAAATCCACACGCGCGTTCTGCCAAAAGCGTCATTTGCATGCATATCGTGTGGTTTTGCAGAAAACTGCATCCTCGTCTACCAAAAGTTGCGTATTCATGCTTAAAACGCGTTTTGGCACAAATCCATGTGCGGGTGCTAAAATGAGCAGCATTGGCATGCTTTTCACGTCGTTTGGTAGAAATCCACACGCGCGTTCTGCAAAAGCACCATCTGCATGCATATCGTGTAGTTTTGCAGAAAACTGCATACTCGTCTACCAAAAGTGTCATATTCATGCTTAAAACGCGTTTTGGCACAAATCCATGTGCGGGTTCTAAAAAGAGCAGCATTGGCATGCTTTTCACGTCGTTTGGTAAGAAATCCACACGCGCGTTCTGCCAAAAGCGTCATTTGCATGCATATCGTGTGGTTTTGCAGATAACTGCATCCTCGTCTACCAAAAGTGTCATATTCATGCTTAAAACGCGTTTTGCACAAATCCATGTGCGGGTTCTAAAAAGAGCAGCATTGGCATGCTTTTCACGTCGTTTGGTAGAATCCACACGCGCGTTCTGCCAAAAGCGTCATTTGCATGCATATCGTGTGGTTTTGCAGAAAACTGCAATCCTCGTCTACCAAAAGTTGCGTATTCATGCTTAAAACGCGTTTTGGCAAAAATCATGTGCGGGTGCTAAAAGAGCAGCATTGGCATGCTTTTCACGTCGTTTGGTAGAAATCCACACGGGCGTTCTGCCAAAAGCACCATTTGCATGCATATCGTGTGGTTGTGCAGAAAACTGCATACTCCTCTACCAAAAGGGTCATATTCATGCTTAAAACGCGTTTTGGCACAAATCGATGTGCGGGTTCTAAAAAGAGCAGCATTGGCATGCTTTTCACGCCGTTTGGTAGAAATCCACACGCGCGTTCTGCCAAAAGTGTCATTTGCATGCATATCGTGTGGTTTTGCAGAAAACTGCATCCTCGTCTACCAAAAGTTGCGTATTCATACTTAAAACGCGTTTTGGCACAAATCCATGTGCGGGTGCTAAAAAGAGCAGCATTGGCATGCTTTCACGTCGTTTGTAGAAATCCACACGGGCGTTCTGCCAAAAGCACCATTTGCATGCATATCGTGTGGTTGTGCAGAAAACTGCATACTCGTCTACCAAAAGTGTCATATTCATGCTTAAAACGCGTTTTGGCACAAATCGATGTGCGGGTTCTAAAAAGAGCAGCATTGGCATGCTTTTCACGTCGTTTGGTAGAAATCCACACGCGCGTTCTGCCAAAAGCCACCATTTGCATGCATATCGTGTGGTTTTGCAGAAAACTGCATCCTCGTCTACCAAAGTTGCGTATCATGCTTAAAACGCGTTTTGGCACAAATCCCATGTGCGGGTTCTAAAAAGAGCAGCATTGGCATGCTTTTCACGTCGTTTGGTAGAAATCCACACGAGCGTTCTGCCAAAAGCGTCATTTGCATGCATATCGTGTGGTTTTGCAGAAAACTGCATCCTCGTCTACCAAAAGTTGCGTATTCATGCTTAAAACGCGTTTTGGCAAAAATCCATGTGCGGGTGCTAAAAAGAGCAGCATTGGCATGCTTTTCACGTCGTTTGGTAGAAATCCACACGGGCGTTCTGCCAAAAGCACCATTTGCATGCATATCGTGTGGTTGTGCAGAAAACTGCATACTCGTCTACCAAAAGGGTCATATTCCATGCTTAAAACGCGTTTTGGCACAAATCGATGTGCGGGTTCTAAAAAGAGCAGCATTGGCATGCTTTCACGTCGTTTGGTAGAAATCCACACGCGCGTTCTGCCAAAAGCGTCATTTGCGCTGCATATCGTGTGGTTTTGCAGAAAACTGCATCCTCGTCTACCAAAAGTGTCATATTCATGCTTAAAACGCGTTTTGGCACAAATCCATGTGCGGGTTCTAAAAGAGCAGCATTGGCATGCTTTTCACGTCGTTTGGTAGAAATCCACACGCGCGTTCTGCCAAAAGCGTCATTTGCATGCATATCGTGTGGTTTTGCAGAAAAACTGCATCCTCGTCTACCAAAAGTGTGATATTCGTGCTTAAAACGCGTTTTGGCACAAATCCATGTGCGGGTTCTAAAAAGAGCAGCATTGGGCATGCTTTTCACGTCGTTTGGTAGAATCCACACGCGCGTTCTGCCAAAAGCGTCATTTGCATGCATATCGTGTGGTTTTGCAGAAAACTGCATCCTCGTCTACCAAAAGTTGCATATTCATGCTTAAAACGCGTTTTGGCAGAAATCCATGTGCGGGTGCTAAAAAGAGCAGCATTGGCATGCTTTTCACGTCGTTTGGTAGAAATCCACACGCGCGTTTTGCCAAAAGCGTCATTTGCATGCATATCGTGTGGTTTTGCAGAAAACTGCATCCTCGTCTACCAAAAGTGTCTTATTCATACTTAAACGCGTTTTGGCACAAATCCATG
>NW_027226023.1:0-28753 GCF_038994185.2 Dermacentor albipictus | reverse complement strand
CACGCGCGTTCTGCCAAAAGCGTCATTTGCATGCATATCGTGCGGTTTTGCAGAAAACTGCATCCCTCGTCTACCAAAAGTTGCGTATTCATGCTTAAAACGCGTTTTGGCACAAATCCATGTGCGGGGTGCTAAAAAGAGCAGCATTGGCATGCTTTTCACGTCGTTTGGTAGAAATCCACACGCGCGTTCTGCCAAAAGCATCATTTGCATGCATATCGTGTGGTTGTGCAGAAAACTGCATACTCGTCTACCAAAAGTGTCATATTCATGCTTAAAACGCGTTTTGGCACAAATCGATGTGCGGGTTCTAAAAAGAGCAGCAATTGGCATGCTTTTCACGTCGTTTGGTAGAAATCCACACGCGCGTTCTGCCAAAAGCACCATTTGCATGCATATCGTGTGGTTGTGCAGAAAACTGCATACTCGTCTACCAAAAGTGTCATATTCTTGCTTAAAACGCGTTTTGGCACAAATCGATGTGCGGGTTCTAAAAAGAGCAGCATTGGCATGCTTTTCACGTCGTTTGGTAGAAATCCACACGCGCGTTCTGCCAAAAGCGTCATTTGCATGCATATCGTGTGGTTTTGCAGAAAACTGCATCCTCGTCTACCAAAAGTGTCATATTCATGCTTAAAACGCGTTTTGGCACAAATCCATGTGCGGGTTCTAAAAAGAGCAGCATTGGCATGCTTTTCACGTCGTTTGGTAGAAATCCACACGCGCGTTCTGCCAAAAGCGTCATTTGCATGCATATCGTGTGGTTTTGCAGAAAACTGCATTCTCGTCTACCAAAAGTTGCGTATTCATGCTTAAAACGCGTTTTGGCACAAATCCATGTGCGGGTGCTAAAAAGAGCAGCATTGGCATGCTTTTCACGTCGTTTGGTAGAAATCCACACGGGCGTTCTGCCAAAAGCACCATTTGCATGCATATCGTGTGGTTGTGCAGAAAACTGCATACTCGTCTACCAAAAGTGTCATATTCATGCTTAAAACGCGTTTTGGCACAAATCGATGTGCGGGTTCTAAAAAGAGCAGCATTGGCATGCTTTTCACGTCGTTTGGTAGAAATCCACACGCGCGTTCTGCCAAAAGCACCATTTGCATGCATATCGTGTGGTTTTGCAGAAAACTGCATCCTCGTCTACCAAAAGTTGCATATTCATGCTTAAAACGCGTTTTGGCACAAATCCATGTGCGGGTGCTAAAAAGAGCAGCATTGGCATGCTTTTCACGTCGTTTGGTAGAAATCCACACGCGCGTTCTGCCAAAAGCGCCATTTGCATGCATATCGTGTTGTTTTGCAGAAAACTGCATCCTCGTCTACCAAAAGTTGCGTATTCATGCTTAAAACGCGTTTTGGCACAAATCCATGTGCGGGTGCTAAAAAGAGCAGCATTGGCATGCTTTTCACGTCGTTTGGTAGAAATCCACACGCGCGTTCTGCCAAAAGCATCATTTGCATGCATATCGTGTGGTTTTGCAGAAAACTGCATCCTCGTCTACCAAAAGTGTCATATTCATGCTTAAAACGCGTTTTGGCACAAATCCATGTGCGGGTGCTAAAAAGAGCAGCATTGGCATGCTTTTCACGTCGTTTGGTGGAAATCCACACGGGCGTTCTGCCAAAAGCACCATTTGCATGCATATCGTGCGGTTGTGCAGAAAACTGCATACTCGTCTACCCAAAAGTGTCATATTCATGCTTACAAACGCGTTTTGGCACAAATCGATGTGCGGGTTCTAAAAAGAGCAGCATTGGCATGCTTTTCACGTCGTTTGGTAGAAATCCACACGCGCGTTCTGCCAAAAGCACCATTTGCATGCATATCGTGTCGGTTTTGCAGAAAACTGCATCCTCGTCTACCAAAGTTGCGTATTCATGCTTAAAACGCGTTTTGGCACAAATCCATGTGCGGGTGATAAAAAGAGCAGCATTGGCATGCTTTTCACGTCGTTTGGTAGAAATCCACACGCGCGTTCTGCCAAAAGCACCATTTGCATGCATATCGTGTAGTTTTGCAGAAAACTGCATAATCGTCTACCAAAAGTGTCATATTCATGCTTAAAACGCGTTTTGGCACAAATCCATGTGCGGGTTCTAAAAAGAGCAGCATTGGCATGCTTTTCACGTCGTTTGGTAGAAATCCACACGCGCGTTCTGCCAAAAGCGTCATTTGCATGCATATCGTGTGGTTTTGCAGAAAACTGCATCCTCGTCTACCAAAAGTGTCATATTCATGCTTAAAACGCGTTTTTGACATAAATCCATGTGCGGGTTCTAAAAAGAGCAGCATTGGCATGCTTTTCACGTCGTTTGGTAGAAATCCACAGGCGCGTTCTGCCAAAAGCGTCATTTGCATGCATATCGTGTGGTTTTGCAGAAAACTGCATCCTCGTCTACCAAAAGTTGCGTATTCATGCTTAAAAACGCGTTTTGGCAAAAATCCATGTGCGGGTGCTAAAAAGAGCAGCATTGGCATGCTTTTCACGTGGTTTGGTAGAAATCCACACGCGCGTTCTGCCAAAAGCGTCATTTGCATGTATATCGTGTGGTTTTGCAGAAAACTGCATCCTCGTCTACCAAAAGTTGCGTATTCATGCTTAAAACGCGTTTTGGCACAAATCCATGTGCGGGTGCTAAAAAGAGCAGCATTGGCATGCTTTTCACGTCGTTTGGTAGAAATCCACACGGGCGTTCTGCCAAAAGCACCATTTGCATGCATATCGTGTGGTTGTGCAGAAAACTGCATACTCGTCTACCAAAAGTGTCATATTCATGCTTAAAACGCGTTTTGGCACAAATCCATGTGCGGGTGCTAAAAAGAGCAGCATTGGCATGCTTTTCACGTCGTTTGGTAGAAATCCACACGGGGCGTTCTGCCAAAAGCACCATTTGCATGCATATCGTGTGGTTGTGCAGAAAACTGCATACTCGTCTACCAAAAGTGTCATATTCATGCTTAAAACGCGTTTTGGCACAAATCGATGTGCGGGTTCTAAAAAGAGCAGCATTGGCATGCTTTTCACGTCGTTTGGTAGAAATCCACACGCGCGTTCTGCCAAAAGCACCATTTTGCATGCATATCGTGTGGTTTTGCAGAAAACTGCATCCTCGTCTACCAAAAGTTGCATATTCATGCTTAAAACGCGTTTTGGCACAAATCCATGTGCGGGTGCTAAAAAGAGCAGCATTGGCATGCTTTTCACGTCGTTTGGTAGAAATCCACACGCGCGTTCTGCCAAAAGCGCCATTTGCATGCATATCGTGTTGTTTTGCAGAAAACTGCATCCTCGTCTACCAAAAGTTGCGTATTCATGCTTAAAACGCGTTTTGGCACAAATCCATGTGCGGGTGCTAAAAAGAGCAGCATTGGCATGCTTTTCACGTCGTTTGGTAGAAATCCACACGCGCGTTCTGCCAAAAGCATCATTTGCATGCATATCGTGTGGTTTTGCAGAAAACTGCATCCTCGTCTACCAAAAGTGTCATATTCATGCTTAAAACGCGTTTTGGCACAAATCCATGTGCGGGTGCTAAAAAGAGCAGCATTGGCATGCTTTTCACGTCGTTTGGTGGAAATCCACACGGGCGTTCTGCCAAAAGCACCATTTGCATGCATATCGTGCGGTTGTGCAGAAAACTGCATACTCGTCTACCAAAAGTGTCATATTCATGCTTAAAACGCGTTTTGGCACAAATCGATGTGCGGGTTCTAAAAAGAGCAGCATTGGCATGCTTTTCACGTCGTTTGGTAGAAATCCACACGCGCGTTCTGCCAAAAGCACCATTTGCATGCATATCGTGTGGTTTTGCAGAAAACTGCATCCTCGTCTACCAAAGTTGCGTATTCATGCTTAAAACGCGTTTTGGGCACAAATCCATGTGCGGGTGATAAAAAGAGCAGCATTGGCATGCTTTTCACGTCGTTTTGGTAGAAATCCACACGCGCGTTCTGCCAAAAGCACCATTTGCATGCATATCGTGTAGTTTTGCAGAAAACTGCATAATCGTCTACCAAAAGTGTCATATTCATGCTTAAAACGCGTTTTGGCACAAATCCATGTGCGGGTTCTAAAAAGAGCAGCATTGGCATGCTTTTCACGTCGTTTGGTAGAAATCCACACGCGCGTTCTGCCAAAAGCGTCATTTGCATGCATATCGTGTGGTTTTGCAGAAAACTGCATCCTCGTCTACCAAAAGTGTCATATTCATGCTTAAAACGCGTTTTGACATAAATCCATGTGCGGGTTCTAAAAAGAGCAGCATTGGCATGCCTTTTCACGTCGTTTGGTAGAAATCCACAGGCGCGTTCTGCCAAAAGCGTCATTTGCATGCATATCGTGTGGTTTTGCAGAAAACTGCATCCTCGTCTACCAAAAGTTGCGTATTCATGCTTAAAACGCGTTTTGGCAAAAATCCATGTGCGGGTGCTAAAAAGAGCAGCATTGGCATGCTTTTCACGTCGTTTGGTAGAAATCCACACGCGCGTTCTGCCAAAAGCGTCATTTGCATGTATATCGTGTGGTTTTGCAGAAAACTGCATCCTCGTCTACCAAAAGTTGCGTATTCATGCTTAAAACGCGTTTTGGCACAAATCCATGTGCGGGTGCTAAAAAGAGCAGCATTGGCATGCTTTTCACGTCGTTTGGTAGAAATCCACACGCGCGTTCTGCCAAAAGCACCATTTGCATGCATATCGTGTGGTTTTGCAGAAAACTGCATCCTCGTCTACCAAAAGTGTCATATTCATGCTTAAAACGCGTTTTGGCACAAATCCATGTGCGGGTTGTAAAAAGAGCAGCATTGGCATGCTTTTCACGTCGTTTGGTAGAAATCCACACGCGCGTTCTGCCAAAAGCACCATTTGCATGCATATCGTGTGGTTTTGCAGAAAACTGCATCCTCGTCTACCAAAAGTGTCATATTCATGCTTAAAACGCGTTTTGGCACAAATCCATGTGCGGGTTGTAAAAAGAGCAGCATTGGCATGCATTTCACGTCGTTTGGTAGAAATCCACACGCGCGTTCTGCCAAAAGCGTCATTTGCATACATATCGTGTGGTTTTGCAGAAAACTGCATCCTCGTCTACCAAAAGTTGCGTATTCATGCTTAAAACGCGTTTTGGCACAAATCCATGTGCGGGTGCTAAAAAGAGCAGCATTGGCATGCTTTTCACGTCGTTTGGTAGAAATCCACACGCGCGTTCTGCCAAAAGCACCATTTGCATGCATATCGTGTAGTTTTGCAGAAAACTGCATACTCGTCTACCAAAAGTGTCATATTCATGCTTAAAACGCGTTTTGGCACAAATCCATGTGCGGGTTCTAAAAAGAGCAGCATTGGCATGCTTTTCACGTCGTTTGGTAGAAATCCACACGCGCGTTCTGCCAAAAGCGTCATTTGCATGCATATCGTGTGGTTTTGCAGAAAACTGCATCCTCGTCTACCAAAAGTGTCATATTCATGCTTAAAACGCGTTTTGGCACAAATCCATGTGCGGGTTCTAAAAAGAGCAGCATTGGCATGCTTTTCACGTCGTTTGGTAGAAATCCACACGCGCGTTCTTCCAAAAGCGTCATTTGCATGCATATCGTGTGGTTTTGCAGAAAACTGCATCCTCGTCTACCAAAAGTTGCGTATTCATGCTTAAAACGCGTTTTGGCAAAAATCCATGTGCGGGTGCTAAAAAGAGCAGCATTGGCATGCTTTTCACGTCGTTTGGCAGAAATCCACACGGGCGTTCTGCCAAAAGCACCATTTGCATGCATATCGTGTGGTTGTGCAGAAAACTGCATACTCGTCTACCAAAAGTGTCATATTCATGCTTAAAACGCGTTTTGGCACAAATCGATGTGCGGGTTCTAAAAAGAGCAGCATTGGCATGCTTTTCACGTCGTTTGGTAGAAATCTACACGCGCGTTCTGCCAAAAGCGTCATTTGCATGCATATCGTGTGGTTTTGCAGAAAACTGCATCCTCGTCTACCAAAAGTGTCATATTCATGCTTAAAACGCGTTTTGGCACAAATCCATGTGCGGGTTCTAAAAAGAGCAGCATTGGCATGCTTTTCACGTCGTTTGGTAGAAATCCACACGCGCGTTCTTCCAAAAGCGTCATTTGCATGCATATCGTGTGGTTTTGCAGAAAACTGCATCCTCGTCTACCAAAAGTTCCGTATTCATGCTTAAAACGCGTTTTGGCAAAAATGCATGTGCGGGTGCTAAAAAGAGCAGCATTGGCATGCTTTTCACGTCGTTTGGTAGAAATCCACACGCGCGTTCTGCCAAAAGCGTCATTTGCGCTGCATATCGTGTGGTTTTGCAGAAAACTGCATCCTCGTCTACCAAAAGTGTCATATTCATGCTTAAAACGCGTTTTGGCACAAATCCATGTGCGGGTTCTAAAAAGAGCAGCATTGGCATGCTTTTCACGTCGTTTGGTAGAAATCCACACGCGCGTTCTGCCAAAAGCGTCATTTGCATGCATATCGTGTGGTTTTGCAGAAAACTGCATCCTCGTCTACCAAAAGTTGCGTATTCATGCTTAAAACGCGTTTTGGCACAAATCCATGTGCGGGTGCTAAAAAGAGCAGCATTGGCATGCTTTCACGTCGTTTGGTAGAAATCCACACGGGCGTTCTCCCAAAAGCACCATTTGCATGCATATCGTGTGGTGCAGAAAACTGCATACTCGTCTACCAAAAGTGTCATATTCATGCTTAAAACGCGTTTTGGCACAAATCGATGTGCGGGTTCTAAAAAGAGCAGCATTGGCATGCTTTTCACGTCGTTTGGTAGAAATCCACACGCGCGTTCTGCCAAAAGCACCATTTGCATGCATATCGTGTGGTTTTGCAGAAAACTGCATCCTCGTCTACCAAAAGTTGCATATTCATGCTTAAAACGCGTTTTGGCACAAATCCATGTGCGGGTGCTAAAAAGAGCAGCATTGGCATGCTTTTCACGTCGTTTGGTAGAAATCCACACACGCGTTCTGCCAAAAGCGTCATTTGCATGCATATCGTGTGGTTTTGCAGAAAACTGCATCCTCGTCTACCAAAAGTTGCGTATTCATGCTTAAAACGCGTTTTGGCACAAATCCATGTGCGGGTGCTAAAAAGAGCACCATTGGCATGCTTTTCACGTCGTTTGGTAGAAATCCACACGCGCGTTCTGCCAAAAGCACCATTTGCATGCATATGGTGTAGTTTTGCAGAAAACTGCATACTCGTCTACCAAAAGTGTCATATTCATGCTTAAAACGCGTTTTGGCACAAATCCGTGTGCGGGTTCTAAGAAGAGCAGCATTGGCATGCTTTTCACGTCGTTTGGTAGAAATCCACACGCGCGTTCTGCCAAAAGCGTCATTTGCATGCATATCGTGTGGTTTTGCAGAAAACTGCATCCTCGTCTACCAAAAGTTGCGTATTCATGCTTAAAACGCGTTTTGGCACAAATCCATGTGCGGGTGCTAAAAAGAGCAGCATTGGCATGCTTTCACGTCGTTTGGTAGAAATCCACACGGGCGTTCTCCCAAAAGCACCATTTGCATGCATATCGTGTGGTTGTGCAGAAAACTGCATACTCGTCTACCAAAAGTGTCATATTCATGCTTAAAACGCGTTTTGGCACAAATCGATGTGCGGGTTCTAAAAAGAGCAGCATTGGCATGCTTTTCACGTCGTTTGGTAGAAATCCACACGCGCGTTCTGCCAAAAGCACCATTTGCATGCATATCGTGTGGTTTTGCAGAAAACTGCATCCTCGTCTACCAAAAGTTGCATATTCATGCTTAAAACGCGTTTTGGCACAAATCCATGTGCGGGTGCTAAAAAGAGCAGCATTGGCATGCTTTTCACGTCGTTTGGTAGAAATCCACACACGCGTTCTGCCAAAAGCGTCATTTGCATGCATTACGTGTGGTTTTGCAGAAAACTGCATCCTCGTCTACCAAAAGTTGCGTATTCATGCTTAAAACGCGTTTTGGCACAAATCCATGTGCGGGTGCTAAAAAGAGCAGCATTGGCATGCTTTTCACGTCGTTTGGTAGAAATCCACACGCGCGTTCTGCCAAAAGCACCATTTGCATGCATATGGTGTAGTTTTGCAGAAAACTGCATACTCGTCTACCAAAAGTGTCATATTCATGCTTAAAACGCGTTTTGGCACAAATTCGTGTGCGGGTTCTAAAAAGAGCAGCATTGGCATGCTTTTCACGTCGTTTGGTAGAAATCCTCACGCGCGTTCTGCCAAAAGCGTCATTTGCATGCATATCGTGTGGTTTTGCAGAAAACTGCATCCTCGTCTACCAAAAGTGTCATATTCATGCTTAAACGCGTTTTGGCACAAATCCATGTGCGGGTTCTAAAAAGAGCAGCATTGGCATGCTTTTCACGTCGTTTGGTAGAAATCCACACGCGCGTTCTTCCAAAAGCGTCATTTGCATGCATATCGTGTGGTTTTGCAGAAAACTGCATCCTCGTCTACCAAAAGTTGCGTATTCATGCTTAAAACGCGTTTTGGCAAAAATCCATGTGCGGGTGCTAAAAAGAGCAGCATTGGCATGCTTTTCACGTCGTTTGGTAGAAATCCACACGGGCGTTCTGCCAAAAGCACCATTTGCATGCATATCGTGTGGTTGTGCAGAAAACTGCATACTCGTCTACCAAAAGTGTCATATTCATGCTTAAAACGCGTTTTGGCACAAATCTATGTGCGGGTTCTAAAAAGAGCAGCATTGGCATGCTTTTCACGTCGTTTGGTAGAAATCCACACGCGCGTTCTGCCAAAAGCGTCATTTGCGCTGCATATCGTGTGGTTTTGCAGAAAACTGCATCCTCGTCTACCAAAAGTGTCATATTCATGCTTAAAACGCGTTTTGGCACAAATCCATGTGCGGGTTCTAAAAAGAGCAGCATTGGCATGCTTTTCACGTCGTTTGGTAGAAATCCACACGCGCGTTCTGCCAAAAGCGTCATTTGCATGCATATCGTGTGGTTTTGCAGAAAACTGCATCCTCGTCTACCAAAAGTTGCGTATTCATGCTTAAAACGCGTTTTGGCACAAATCCATGTGCGGGTGCTAAAAAGAGCAGCATTGGCATGCTTTCACGTCGTTTGGTAGAAATCCACACGGGCGTTCTCCCAAAAGCACCATTTGCATGCATATCGTGTGGTTGTGCAGAAAACTGCATACTCGTCTACCAAAACTGTCATATTCATGCTTAAAACGCGTTTTGGCACAAATCGATGTGCGGGTTCTAAAAAGAGCAGCATTGGCATGCTTTTCACGTCGTTTGGTAGAAATCCACACGCGCGTTCTGCCAAAAGCACCATTTGCATGCATATCGTGTGGTTTTGCAGAAAACTGCATCCTCGTCTACCAAAAGTTGCATATTCATGCTTAAAACGCGTTTTGGCACAAATCCATGTGCGGGTGCTAAAAAGAGCAGCATTGGCATGCGTTTCACGTCGTTTGGTAGAAATCCACACACGCGTTCTGCCAAAAGCGTCATTTGCATGCATATCGTGTGGTTTTGCAGAAAACTGCATCCTCGTCTACCAAAAGTTGCGTATTCATGCTTAAAACGCGTTTTGGCACAAATCCATGTGCGCGTGCTAAAAAGAGCAGCATTGGCATACTTTTCACGTCGTTTGGTAGAAATCCACACGCGCGTTCTGCCAAAAGCACCATTTGCATGCATATGGTGTAGTTTTGCAGAAAACTGCATACTCGTCTACCAAAAGTGTCATATTCATGCTTAAAACGCGTTTTGGCACAAATCCGTGTGCGGGTTCTAAAAAGAGCAGCATTGGCATGCTTTTCACGTCGTTTGGTGGAAATCCACACGGGCGTTCTGCCAAAAGCACCATTTGCATGCATATCGTGTGCTTGTGCAGAAAACTGCATACTCGTCTACCAAAAGTGTCATATTCATGCTTAAAACGCGTTTTGGCACAAATCGATGTGCGGGTTCTAAAAAGAGCAGCATTGGCATGCTTTTCACGTCGTTTGGTAGAAATCCACACGCGCGTCCTGCCAAAAGCACCATTTGCATGCATATCGTGTGGTTTTGCAGAAAACTGCATCCTCGTCTACCAAAAGTTGCGTATTCATGCTTAAAACGCGTTTTGGCACAAATCCATGTGCGGGTGCTAAAAAGAGCAGCATTGGCATGCTTTTCACGTCGTTTGGTAGAAATCCACACGCGCGTTCTGCCAAAAGCACCATTTGCATGCATATCGTGTAGTTTTGCAGAAAACTGCATACTCGTCTACCAAAAGTGTCATATTCATGCTTAAAACGCGTTTTGGCACAAATCCATGTGCGGGTTCTAAAAAGAGCAGCATTGGCATGCTTTTCACGTCGTTTGGTAGAAATCCACAGGCGCGTTCTGCCAAAAGCGTCATTTGCATGCATATCGTGTGGTTTTGCAGAAAACTGCATCCTCGTCTACCAAAAGTTGCGTATTCATGCCTAAAACGCGTTTTGGCAAAAATCCATGTGCGGGTGCTAAAAAGAGCAGCATTGGCATGCTTTTCACGTCGTTTGGTAGAAATCCACACGGGCGTTCTGCCAAAAGCACCATTTGCATGCATATCGTGTGGTTGTGCAGAAAACTGCATACTCGGCTACCAAAAGTGTCATATTCATGCTTAAAACGCGTTTTGGCACAAATCGATGTGCGGGTTCTAAAAAGAGCAGCATTGGCATGCTTTTCACGTCGTTTGGTAGAAATCCACACGCGCGTTCTGCCAAAATCACCATTTGCATGCATATTGTGTGGTTTTGCAGAAAACTGCATCCTCGTCTACCAAAAGTTGCATATTCATGCTTAAAACGCGTTTTGGCACAAATCCATGTGCGGGTTCTAAAAAGAGCAGCATTGGCATGCTTTTCACGTCGTTTGGTAGAAATCCACACGCGCGTTCTGCCAAAAGCGTCATTTGCATGCATATCGTGTGGTTTTGCAGAAAACTGCATCCTCGTCTACCAAAGTTGTCATATTCATGCTTAAAACGCGTTTTGGCGCAAATCCATGTGCGGGTTCTAAAAAGAGCAGCATTGGCATGCTTTTCACGTCGTTTGGTAGAAATCCACACGCGCGTTCTGCCAAAAGCGTCATTTGCATGCATATCGTGTGGTTTTGCAGAAAACTGCATTCTCGTCTACCAAAAGTTGCGTATTCATGCTTAAAACGCGTTTTGGCACAAATCATGTGCGGGTGCTAAAAAGAGCAGCATTGGCATGCTTTTCACGTCGTTTGGTAGAAATCCACACGGGCGTTCTGCCAAAAGCACCATTTGCATGCATATCGTGTGGTTGTGCAGAAAACTGCATACTCGTCTACCAAAAGTGTCATATTCATGCCTAAAACGCGTTTTGGCACAAATCGATGTGCGGGTTCTAAAAAGAGCAGCATTGGCATGCTTTTCACGTCGTTTGGTAGAAATCCACACGCGCGTTCTGCCAAAATCACCATTTGCATGCATATTGTGTGGTTTTGCAGAAAACTGCATCCTCGTCTACCAAAAGTTGCATATTCATGCTTAAAACGCGTTTGGCACAAATCCATGTGCGGGTGCTAAAAAGAGCAGCATTGGCATGCTTTTCACGTCGTTTGGTAGAAATCCACACGCGCGTTCTGCCAAAAGCGTCATTTGCATGCATATCGTGTGGTTTTGCAGAAAACTGCATCCTCGTCTACCAAAAGTTGCGTATTCATGCTTAAAACGCGTTTTGGCACAAATCCATGTGCGGGTGCTAAAAAGAGCAGCATTGGCATGCTTTTCACGTCGTTTGGTAGAAATCCACACGCGCGTTCTGCCAAAAGCACCATTTGCATGCATATCGTGTGGTTTTGCAGAAAATTGCATCCTCGTCTACCAAAAGTGTCATATTCATGCTTAAAACGCGTTTTGGCACAAATCCATGTGCGGGTTGTAAAAAGAGCAGCATTGGCATGCTTTTCACGTCGTTTGGTAGAAATCCACACGCGCGTTCTGCCAAAAGCACCATTTGCATGCATATCGTGTGGTTTTGCAGAAAACTGCATCCTCGTCTACCAAAAGTGTCATATTCATGCTTAAAACGCGTTTTGGCACAAATCCATGTGCGGGTTGTAAAAAGAGCAGCATTGGCATGCTTTTCACGTCGTTTGGTAGAAATCCACACGCGCGTTCTGCCAAAAGCGTCATTTGCATGCATATCGTGTGGTTTTGCAGAAAACTGCATCCTCGTCTACCAAAAGTTGCGTATTCATGCTTAAAACGCGTTTTGGCACAAATCCATGTGCGGGTGCTAAAAAGAGCAGCATTGGCATGCTTTTCACGTCGTTTGGTAGAAATCCACACGCGCGTTCTGCCAAAAGCACCATTTGCATGCATATCGTGTAGTTTTGCAGAAAACTGCATACTCGTCTACCAAAAGTGTCATATTCATGCTTAAAACGCGTTTTGGCACAAATCCATGTGCGGGTTCTAAAAAGAGCAGCATTGGCATGCTTTTCACGTCGTTTGGTAGAAATCCACACGCGCGTTCTGCCAAAAGCGTCATTTGCGCTGCATATCGTGTGGTTTTGCAGAAAACTGCATCCTCGTCTACCAAAAGTGTCATATTCATGCTTAAAACGCGTTTTGGCACAAATCTATGTGCGGGTTCTAAAAAGAGCAGCATTGGCATGCTTTTCACGTCGTTTGGTAGAAATCCACACGCGCGTTCTGCCAAAAGCGTCATTTGCATGCATATCGTGTGGTTTTGCAGAAAACTGCATCCTCGTCTACCAAAAGTTGCGTATTCATGCTTAAAACGCGTTTTGGCACAAATCCATGTGCGGGTGCTAAAAAGAGCAGCATTGGCATGCTTTCACGTCGTTTGGTAGAAATCCACACGGGCGTTCTCCCAAAAGCACCATTTGCATGCATATCGTGTGGTTGTGCAGAAAACTGCATACTCGTCTACCAAAACTGTCATATTCATGCTTAAAACGCGTTTTGGCACAAATCGATGTGCGGGTTCTAAAAAGAGCAGCATTGGCATGCTTTTCACGTCGTTTGGTAGAAATCCACACGCGCGTTCTGCCAAAAGCACCATTTGCATGCATATCGTGTGGTTTTGCAGAAAACTGCATCCTCGTCTACCAAAAGTTGCATATTCATGCTTTAAAACGCGTTTTGGCACAAATCCATGTGCGGGTGCTAAAAAGAGCAGCATTGGCATGCTTTTCACGTCGTTTGGTAGAAATCCACACACGCGTTCTGCCAAAAGCGTCATTTGCATGCATATCGTGTGGTTTTGCAGAAAACTGCATCCTCGTCTACCAAAAGTTGCGTATTCATGCTTAAAACGCGTTTTGGCACAAATCCATGTGCGCGTGCTAAAAAGAGCAGCATTGGCATACTTTTCACGTCGTTTGGTAGAAATCCACACGCGTGTTCTGCCAAAAGCACCATTTGCATGCATATGGTGTAGTTTTGCAGAAAACTGCATACTCGTCTACCAAAGTGTCATATTCATGCTTAAAACGCGTTTTGGCACAAATCCGTGTGCGGGTTCTAAAAAGAGCAGCATTGGCATGCTTTTCACGTCGTTTGGTGGAAATCCACACGGGCGTTCTGCCAAAAGCACCATTTGCATGCATATCGTGTGCTTGTGCAGAAAACTGCATACTCGTCTACCAAAAGTGTCATATTCATGCTTAAAACGCGTTTTGGCACAAATCGATGTGCGGGTTCTAAAAAGAGCAGCATTGGCATGCTTTTCACGTCGTTTGGTAGAAATCCACACGCGCGTTCTGCCAAAAGCACCATTTGCATGCATATCGTGTGGTTTTGCAGAAAACTGCATCCTCGTCTACCAAAAGTTGCGTATTCATGCTTAAAACGCGTTTTGGCACAAATCCATGTGCGGGTGCTAAAAAGAGCAGCATTGGCATGCTTTTCACGTCGTTTGGTAGAAATCCACACGCGCGTTCTGCCAAAAGCACCATTTGCATGCATATCGTGTAGTTTTGCAGAAAACTGCATACTCGTCTACCAAAAGTGTCATATTCATGCTTAAAACGCGTTTTGGCACAAATCCATGTGCGGGTTCTAAAAGAGCAGCATTGGCATGCTTTTCACGTCGTTTGGTAGAAATCCACACGCGCGTTCTGCCAAAAGCGTCATTTGCATGCATATCGTGTGGTTTTGCAGAAAACTGCATCCTCGTCTACCAAAAGTGTCATATTCATGCTTAAAACGCGTTTTGGCACAAATCCATGTGCGGGTTCTAAAAAGAGCAGCATTGGCATGCTTTTCACGTCGTTTGGTAGAAATCCACAGGCGCGTTCTGCCAAAAGCGTCATTTGCATGCATATCGTTGTGGTTTTGCAGAAAACTGCATCCTCGTCTACCAAAAGTTGCGTATTCATGCTTAAAACGCGTTTTGGCAAAATCCATGTGCGGGTGCTAAAAAGAGCAGCATTGGCATGCTTTTCACGTCGTTTGGTAGAAATCCACACGGGCGTTCTGCGAAAAGCACCATTTGCATGCATATCGTGTGGTTGTGCAGAAAACTGCATACTCGGCTACCAAAAGTGTCATATTCATGCTTAAAACGCGTTTTGGCACAAATCGATGTGCGGGTTCTAAAAAGAGCAGCATTGGCATGCTTTTCACGTCGTTTGGTAGAAATCCACACGCGCGTTCTGCCAAAATCACCATTTGCATGCATATTGTGTGGTTTTGCAGAAAACTGCATCCTCGTCTACCAAAAGTTGCATATTCATGCTTAAAACGCGTTTTGGCACAAATCCATGTGCGGGTTCTAAAAAGAGCAGCATTGGCATGCTTTTCACGTCGTTTGGTAGAAATCCACACGCGCGTTCTGCCAAAAGCGTCATTTGCATGCATATCGTGTGGTTTTGCAGAAAACTGCATCCTCGTCTACCAAAGTTGTCATATTCATGCTTAAAACGCGTTTTGGCGCAAATCCATGTGCGGGTTCTAAAAAGAGCAGCATTGGCATGCTTTTCACGTCGTTTGGTAGAAATCCACACGCGCGTTCTGCCAAAAGCGTCATTTGCATGCATATCGTGTGGTTTTGCAGAAAACTGCATACTCGTCTACCAAAAGTGTCATATTCATGCTTAAAACGCGTTTTGGCACAAATCCGTGTGCGGGTTCTAAAAAGAGCAGCATTGGCATGCTTTTCACGTCGTTTGGTGGAAATCCACACGGGCGTTCTGCCAAAAGCACCATTTGCATGCATATCGTGTGCTTGTGCAGAAAACTGCATACTCGTCTACCAAAAGTGTCATATTCATGCTTAAAACGCGTTTTGGCACAAATCGATGTGCGGGTTCTAAAAAGAGCAGCATTGGCATGCTTTTCACGTCGTTTGGTAGAAATCCACACGCGCGTTCTGCCAAAAGCACCATTTGCATGCATATCGTGTGGTTTTGCAGAAAACTGCATCCTCGTCTACCAAAAGTTGCGTATTCATGCTTAAAACGCGTTTTGGCACAAATCCATGTGCGGGTGCTAAAAAGAGCAGCATTGGCATGCTTTTCACGTCGTTTGGTAGAAATCCACACGCGCGTTCTGCCAAAAGCACCATTTGCATGCATATCGTGTAGTTTTGCAGAAAACTGCATACTCGTCTACCAAAAGTGTCATATTCATGCTTAAAACGCGTTTTGGCACAAATCCATGTGCGGGTTCTAAAAAGAGCAGCATTGGCATGCTTTTCACGTCGTTTGGTAGAAATCCACACGCGCGTTCTGCCAAAAGCGTCATTTGCATGCATATCGTGTGGTTTTGCAGAAAACTGCATCCTCGTCTACCAAAAGTGTCATATTCATGCTTAAAACGCGTTTTGGCACAAATCCATGTGCGGGTTCTAAAAAGAGCAGCATTGGCATGCTTTTCACGTCGTTTGGTAGAAATCCACAGGCGCGTTCTGCCAAAAGCGTCATTTGCATGCATATCGTGTGGTTTTGCAGAAAACTGCATCCTCGTCTACCAAAAGTTGCGTATTCATGCTTAAAACGCGTTTTGGCAAAAATCCATGTGCGGGTGCTAAAAAGAGCAGCATTGGCATGCTTTTCACGTCGTTTGGTAGAAATCCACACGGGCGTTCTGCGAAAAGCACCATTTGCATGCATATCGTGTGGTTGTGCAGAAAACTGCATACTCGGCTACCAAAAGTGTCATATTCATGCTTAAAACGCGTTTTGGCACAAATCGATGTGCGGGTTCTAAAAAGAGCAGCATTGGCATGCTTTTCACGTCGTTTGGTAGAAATCCACACGCGCGTTCTGCCAAAATCACCATTTGCATGCATATTGTGTGGTTTTGCAGAAAACTGCATCCTCGTCTACCAAAAGTTGCATATTCATGCTTAAAACGCGTTTTGGCACAAATCCATGTGCGGGTTCTAAAAAGAGCAGCATTGGCATGCTTTTCACGTCGTTTGGTAGAAATCCACACGCGCGTTCTGCCAAAAGCGTCATTTGCATGCATATCGTGTGGTTTTGCAGAAAACTGCATCCTCGTCTACCAAAGTTGTCATATTCATGCTTAAAACGCGTTTTGGCGCAAATCCATGTGCGGGTTCTAAAAAGAGCAGCATTGGCATGCTTTTCACGTCGTTTGGTAGAATCCACACGCGCGTTCTGCCAAAAGCGTCATTTGCATGCATATCGTGTGGTTTTGCAGAAAACTGCATTCTCGTCTACCAAAAGTTGCGTATTCATGCTTAAAACGCGTTTTGGCACAAATCCATGTGCGGGTGCTAAAAAGAGCAGCATTGGCATGCTTTTCACGTCGTTTGGTAGAAATCCACACGGGCGTTCTGCCAAAAGCACCATTTGCATGCATATCGTGTGGTTGTGCAGAAAACTGCATACTCGTCTACCAAAAGTGTCATATTCATGCCTAGAACGCGTTTTGGCACAAATCGATGTGCGGGTTCTAAAAAGAGCAGCATTGGCATGCTTTTCACGTCGTTTGGTAGAAATCCACACGCGCGTTCTGCCAAAATCACCATTTGCATGCATATTGTGTGGTTTTGCAGAAAACTGCATCCTCGTCTACCAAAAGTTGCATATTCATGCTTAAAACGCGTTTTGGCACAAATCCATGTGCGGGTGCTAAAAAGAGCAGCATTGGCATGCTTTTCACGTCGTTTGGTAGAAATCCACACGCGCGTTCTGCCAAAAGCGTCATTTGCATGCATATCGTGTGGTTTTGCAGAAAACTGCATCCTCGTCTACCAAAAGTTGCGTATTCATGCTTAAAACGCGTTTTGGCACAAATCCATGTGCGGGTGCTAAAAAGAGCAGCATTGGCATGCTTTTCACGTCGTTTGGTAGAAATCCACACGCGCGTTCTGCCAAAAGCACCATTTGCATGCATATCGTGTGGTTTTGCAGAAAATTGCATCCTCGTCTACCAAAAGTGTCATATTCATGCTTAAAACGCGTTTTGGCACAAATCCATGTGCGGGTTGTAAAAAGAGCAGCATTGGCATGCTTTTCACGTCGTTTGGTAGAAATCCACACGCGCGTTCTGCCAAAAGCACCATTTGCATGCATATCGTGTGGTTTTGCAGAAAACTGCATCCTCGTCTACCAAAAGTGTCATATTCATGCTTAAAACGCGTTTTGGCACAAATCCATGTGCGGGTTGTAAAAAGAGCAGCATTGGCATGCTTTTCACGTCGTTTGGTAGAAATCCACACGCGCGTTCTGCCAAAAGCGTCATTTGCATGCATATCGTGTGGTTTTGCAGAAAACTGCATCCTCGTCTACCAAAAGTTGCGTATTCATGCTTAAAACGCGTTTTGGCACAAATCCATGTGCGGGTGCTAAAAAGAGCAGCATTGGCATGCTTTTCACGTCGTTTGGTAGAAATCCACACGCGCGTTCTGCCAAAAGCACCATTTGCATGCATATCGTGTAGTTTTGCAGAAAACTGCATACTCGTCTACCAAAAGTGTCATATTCATGCTTAAAACGCGTTTTGGCACAAATCCATGTGCGGGTTCTAAAAAGAGCAGCATTGGCATGCTTTTCACGTCGTTTGGTAGAAATCCACACGCGCGTTCTGCCAAAAGCGTCATTTGCATGCATATCGTGTGGTTTTGCAGAAAACTGCATCCTCGTCTACCAAAAGTGTCATATTCATGCTTAAAACGCGTTTTGGCACAAATCCATGTGCGGGTTCTAAAAAGAGCAGCATTGGCATGCTTTTCACGTCGTTTGGTAGAAATCCACACGCGCGTTCTTCCAAAAGCGTCATTTGCATGCATATCGTGTGGTTTTGCAGAAAACTGCATCCTCGTCTACCAAAAGTTGCGTATTCATGCTTAAAACGCGTTTTGGCAAAAATCCATGTGCGGGTGCTAAAAAGAGCAGCATTGGCATGCTTTTCACGTCATTGGTAGAAATCCACACGGGCGTTCTGCCAAAAGCACCATTTGCATGCATATCGTGTGGTCGTGCAGAAAACTGCATACTCGTCTACCAAAAGTGTCATATTCATGCTTAAAACGCGTTTTGGCACAAATCGATGTGCGGGTTCTAAAAAGAGCAGCATTGGCATGCTTTTCACGTCGTTTGGTAGAAATCCACACGCGCGTTCTGCCAAAAGCGTCATTTGCGCTGCATATCGTGTGGTTTTGCAGAAAACTGCATCCTCGTCTACCAAAAGTGTCATATTCATGCTTAAAACGCGTTTTGGCACAAATCGATGTGCGGGTTCTAAAAAGAGCAGCATTGGCATGCTTTTCACGTCGTTTGGTAGAAATCCACACGCGCGTTCTGCCAAAAGCGTCATTTGCATGCATATCGTGTGGTTTTGCAGAAAACTGCATCCTCGTCTACCAAAAGTTGCGTATTCATGCTTAAAACGCGTTTTGGCACAAATCCATGTGCGGGTGCTAAAAAGAGCAGCATTGGCATGCCTTTCACGTCGTTTGGTAGAAATCCACACGGGCGTTCTGCCAAAAGCGTCATTTGCATGCATATCGTGTGGTTTTGCAGAAAACTGCATCCTCGTCTACCAAAAGTTGCGTATTCATGCCTAAAACGCGTTTTGGCACAAATCTATGTGCGGGTTCTAAAAAGAGCAGCATTGGCATGCTTTTCACGTCGTTTGGTAGAAATCCACACGCGCGTTCTGCCAAAAGCACCATTTGCATGCATATCGTGTGGTTTTGCAGAAAACTGCATCCTCGTCTACCAAAAGTTGCATATTCATGCTTAAAACGCGTTTTGGCACAAATCCATGTGCGGGTGCTAAAAAGAGCAGCATTGGCATGCTTTTCACTTCGTTTGGTAGAAATCCACACGCGCGTTCTGCCAAAAGCGTCATTTGCATGCATATCGTGTGGTTTTGCAGAAAACTGCATCCTCGTCTACCAAAAGTGTCTTATTCATACTTAAAACGCGTTTTGGCACAAATCCATGTGCGGTTTCTAAAAAGAGCAGCATTGGCATGCTTCTCACGTCGTTTGGTAGAAATCCACACGCGCGTTCTGCCAAAAGCGTCATTTGCATGCATATCGTGTGGTTTTGCAGAAAACTGCATCCTCGTCTACCAAAAGTTGCGTATTCATGCTTAAAACGCGTTTTGGCACAAATCCATGTGCGGGTGCTAAAAAGAGCAGCATTCGCATGCTTTTCACGTCGTTTGGTGGAAATCCACACGCGCGTTCTGCCAAAAGCACCATTTGCATGCATATCGTGTGGTTTTGCAGAAAACTGCATACTCGTCTACCAAAAGTGTCATAATCATGCTTAAAACGCGTTTTGGCACAAATCCATGTGCGGGTTCTAAAAAGAGCAGCATTGGCATGCTTTTCACGTCGTTTGGTAGAAATCCACACGCGCGTTCTGCCAAAAGCACCATTTGCATGCATATCGTGTGGTTTTGCAGAAAACTGCATCCTCTTCTACCAAAAGTTGCGTATTCATGCTTAAAACGCGTTTTGGCACAAATCCATGTGCGGGTGCTAAAAAGAGCAGCATTGGCATGCTTTTCACGTCGTTTGGTAGAAATCCACACGCGCGTTCTGCCAAAAGCACCATTTGCATGCATATCGTGTATTTTTGCAGAAAACTGCATACTCGTCTACCAAAAGTGTCATATTCATGCTTAAAACGCGTTTTGGCACAAATCCATGTGCGGGTTCTAAAAAGAGCAGCATTGGCATGCTTTTCACGTCGTTTGGCAAAATCCACACGCGCGTTCTGCCAAAAGCGTCATTTGCATGCATATCGTGTGGTTTTGCAGAAAACTGCATCCTCGTCTACCAAAAGTTGCGTATTCATGCTTAAAACGCGTTTTGGCAAAAATCCATGTGCGGGTGCTAAAAAGAGCAGCATTGGCACGCTTTTCACGTCGTTTGGTAGAAATCCACACGGGCCTTCTGCCAAAAGCACCATTTGCATGCATATCGTGTGGTTGTGCAGAAAACTGCATACTCGTCTACCAAAAGTGTCATATTCATGCTTAAAACGCGTTTTGGCACAAATCGATGTGCGGGTTCTAAAAAGAGCAGCATTGGCATACTTTTCACGTCGTTTGGTAGAAATCCACACGCGCGTTCTGCCAAAAGCGTCATTTGCGCTGCATATCGTGTGGTTTTGCAGAAAACTGCATCCTCGTCTACCAAAAGTGTCATATTCATGCTTAAAACGCGTTTTGGCACAAATCGATGTGCGGGTTCTAAAAAGAGCAGCATTGGCATGCTTTTCACGTCGTTTGGTAGAAATCCACACGCGCGTTCTGCCAAAAGCGTCATTTGCATGCATATCGTGTGGTTTTGCAGAAAACTGCATCCTCGTCTACCAAAAGTTGCATATTCATGCTTAAAACGCGTTTTGGCACAAATCCATGTGCGGGTGCTAAAAAGAGCAGCATTGGCATGCTTTTCACGTCGTTTGGTAGAAATCCACACGCGCGTTCTGCCAAAAGCGTCATTTGCATGCATATCGTGTGGTTTTGCAGAAAACTGCATCCTCGTCTACCAAAAGTTGCGTATTCATGCTTAAAACGCGTTTTGGCACAAATCCATGTGCGGGTGCTAAAAAGAGCAGCATTGGCATGCTTTTCACGTCGTTTGGTAGAAATCCACACGCGCGTTCTGCCAAAAGCACCATTTGCATGCATATCGTGTAGTTTTGCAGAAAACTGCATACTCGTCTACCAAAAGTGTCATATTCATGCTTAAAACGCGTTTTGGCACAAATCCGTGTGCGGGTTCTAAAAAGAGCAGCATTGGCATGCTTTTCACGTCGTTTGGTAGAAATCCACACGCGCGTTCTGCCAAAAGCGTCATTTGCATGGATATCGTGTGGTTTTGCAGAAAACTGCATCCTCGTCTACTAAAAGTTGCGTATTCATGCTTAAAACGCGTTTTGGCACAAATCCATGTGCGGGTGCTAAAAAGAGCAGCATTGGCATGCTTTTCACGTCGTTTGGTAGAAATCCACACGGGCGTTCTGCCAAAAGCACCATTTGCATGCATATCGTGTGGTTGTGCAGAAAACTGCATACTCGTCTACCAAAAGTTGCGTATTCATGCTTAAAACGCGTTTTGGCAAAAATCCATGTGCGGGTGCTAAAAAGAGCAGCATTGGCATGCTTTTCACGTCGTTTGGTAGAAATCCACACGGGCGTTCTGCCAAAAGCACCATTTGCATGCATATCGTGTGGTTTTGCAGAAAACTGCATCCCCGTCTACCAAAAGTTGCGTATTCATGCTTAAAACGCGTTTTGGCAAAAATCCATGTGCGGGTGCTAAAAAGAGCAGCATTGGCATGCTTTTCACGTCGTTTGGTAGAAATCCACACGGGCGTTCTGCCAAAAGCACCATTTGCGTGCATATCGTGTGGTTGTGCAGAAAACTGCATACTCGTCTACCAAAAGTGTCATATTCATGCTTAAAACGCGTTTTGGCACAAATCGATGTGCGGGTTCTAAAAAGAGCAGCATTTGCATGCTTTTCACGTCGTTTGGTAGAAATCCACACGCGCGTTCTGCCAAAAGCGTCATTTGCATGCATATCGTGTGGTTTTGCAGAAAACTGCATCCTCGTCTACCAAAAGTGTCATATTCATGCTTAAAACGCGTTTTGGCACAAATCCATGTGCGGGTTCTAAAAAGAGCAGCATTGGCATGCTTTTCACGTCGTTTGGTAGAAATCCACACGCGCGTTCTGCCAAAAGCGTCATTTGCATGCATATCGTGTGGTTTTGCAGAAAACTGCATTCTCGTCTACCAAAAGTTGCGTATTCATGCTTAAAACGCGTTTTGGCACAAATCCATGTGCGGGTGCTAAAAAGAGCAGCATTGGCATGCTTTTCACGTCGTTTGGTAGAAATCCACACGGGCGTTCTGCCAAAAGCACCATTTGCATGCATATCGTGTGGTTGTGCAGAAAACTGCATACTCGTCTACCAAAAGTGTCATATTCATGCTTAAAACGCGTTTTGGCACAAATCGATGTGCGGGTTCTAAAAAGAGCAGCATTGGCATGCTTTTCACGTCGTTTGGTAGAAATCCACACGCGCGTTCTGCCAAAAGCACCATTTGCATGCATATCGTGTGGTTTTGCAGAAAACTGCATCCTCGTCTACCAAAAGTTGCATATTCATGCTTAAAACGCGTTTTGGCACAAATCCATGTGCGGGTGCTAAAAAGAGCAGCATTGGCATGCTTTTCACGTCGTTTGGTAGAAATCCACACGCGCGTTCTGCCAAAAGCGTCATTTGCATGCATATCGTGTGGTTTTGCAGAAAACTGCATCCTCGTCTACCAAAAGTTGCGTATTCAAGCTTAAAACGCGTTTTGGCACAAATCCATGTGCGGGTGCTAAAAAGAGCAGCATTGGCATGCTTTTCACGTCGTTTGGTAGAAATCCACACGCGCGTTCTGCCAAAAGCACCATTTGCATGCATATCGTGTGGTTTTGCAGAAAACTGCATCCTCGTCTACCAAAAGTGTCATATTCATGCTTAAAACGCGTTTTGGCACAAATCCATGTGCGGGTTGTAAAAAGAGCAGCATTGGCATGCTTTTCACGTCGTTTGGTAGAAATCCACACGCGCGTTCTGCCAAAAGCACCATTTGCATGCATATCGTGTGGTTTTGCAGAAAACTGCATCCTCGTCTACCAAAAGTGTCATATTCATGCTTAAAACGCGTTTTGGCACAAATCCGTGTGCGGGTTGTAAAAAAGAGCAGCATTGGCATGATTTTCACGTCGTTTGGTAGAAATCCACACGCGCGTTCTGCCAAAAGCGTCATTTGCATGCATATCGTGTGGTTTTGCAGAAAACTGCATCCTCGTCTACCATAAGTTGCGTATTCATGCTTAAAACACGTTTTGGCACAAATCCATGTGCGGGTGCTAAAAAGAGCAGCATTGGCATGCTTTTCACGTCGTTTGGTAGAAATCCACACGCGCGTTCTGCCAAAAGCACCATTTGCATGCATATCGTGTAGTTTTGCAGAAAACTGCATACTCGTCTACCAAAGTGTCATGTTCATGCTTAAAACGCGTTTTGGCACAAATCCATGTGCGGGTTCTAAAAAGAGCAGCATTGGCATGCTTTTCACGTCGTTTGGTAGAAATCCACACGCGCGTTCTGCCAAAAGCGTCATTTGCATGCATGTCGTGTGGTTTTGCAGAAAACTGCATCCTCGTCTACCAAAAGTGTCATATTCATGCTTAAAACGCGTTTTGGCACAAATCCATGTGCGGGTTCTAAAAAGAGCAGCATTGGCATGCTTTTCACGTCGTTTGGTAGAAATCCACACGCGCGTTCTGCCAAAAGCGTCATTTGCATGCATATCGTGTGGTTTTGCAGAAAACTGCATCCTCGTCTACCAAAAGTTGCGTATTCATGCTTAAAACGCGTTTTGGCAAAAATCCATGTGCGGGTGCTAAAAAGAGCAGCATTGGCATGCTTTTCACGTCGTTTGGTAGAAATCCACACGGGCGTTCTGCCAAAAGCACCATTTGCATGCATATCGTGTGGTTGTGCAGAAAACTGCATACTCGTCTACCAAAAGTGTCATATTCATGCTTAAAACGCGTTTTGGCACAAATCGATGTGCGGGTTCTAAAAAGAGCAGCATTGGCATGCTTTTCACGTCGTTTGGTAGAAATCCACACGCGCGTTCTGCCAAAAGCGTCATTTGCGCTGCATATCGTGTGGTTTTGCAGAAAACTGCATCCTCGTCTACCAAAAGTGTCATATTCATGCTTAAAACGCGTTTTGGCACAAATCGATGTGCGGGTTCTAAAAAGAGCAGCATTGGCATGCTTTTCACGTCGTTTGGTAGAAATCCACACGCGCGTTCTGCCAAAAGCACCATTTGCATGCATATCGTGTGGTTTTGCAGAAAACTGCATCCTCGTCTACCAAAAGTTGCATATTCATGCTTAAAACGCGTTTTGGCACAAATCCAGGTGCGGGTGCTAAAAAGAGCAGCATTGGCATGCTTTTCACGTCGTTTGGTAGAAATCCACACGCGCGTTCTGCCAAAAGCGTCATTTGCATGCATATCGTGTGGTTTTGCAGAAAACTGCATCCTCGTCTACCAAAAGTTGCGTATTCATGCTTAAAACGCGTTTTGGCACAAATCCATGTGCGGGTGCGAAAAAGAGCAGCATTGGCATGCTTTTCACGTCGTTTGGTAGAAATCCACACGCGCGTTCTGCCAAAAGCACCATTTGCATGCATATCGTGTAGTTTTGCAGAAAACTGCATACTCGTCTACCAAAAGTGTCATATTCATGCTTAAAACGCGTTTTGGCACAAATCCGTGTGCGGGTTCTAAAAAGAGCAGCATTGGCATGCTTTTCACGTCGTTTGGTAGAAATCCACACGCGCGTTCTGCCAAAAGCGTCATTTGCATGGATATCGTGTGGTTTTGCAGAAAACTGCATCCTCGTCTACCAAAAGTTGCGTATTCATGCTTAAAACGCGTTTTGGCACAAATCCATGTGCGGGTGCTAAAAAGAGCAGCATTGGCATGCTTTTCACGTCGTTTGGTAGAAATCCACACGGGCGTTCTGCCAAAAGCACCATTTGCATGCATATCGTGTGGTTGTGCAGAAAACTGCATACTCGTCTACCAAAAGTTGCGTATTCATGCTTAAAACGCGTTTTGGCAAAAATCCATGTGCGGGTGCTAAAAAGAGCAGCATTGGCATGCTTTTCACGTCGTTTGGTAGAAATCCACACGGGCGTTCTGCCAAAAGCACCATTTGCATGCATATCGTGTGGTTTTGCAGAAAACTGCATCCCCGTCTACCAAAAGTTGCGTATTCATGCTTAAAACGCGTTTTGGCAAAAATCCATGTGCGGGTGCTAAAAAGAGCAGCATTGGCATGCTTTTCACGTCGTTTGGTAGAAATCCACACGGGCGTTCTGCCAAAAGCACCATTTGCGTGCATATCGTGTGGTTGTGCAGAAAACTGCATACTCGTCTACCAAAAGTGTCATATTCATGCTTAAAACGCGTTTTGGCACAAATCGATGTGCGGGTTCTAAAAAGAGCAGCATTTGCATGCTTTTCACGTCGTTTGGTAGAAATCCACACGCGCGTTCTGCCAAAAGCGTCATTTGCATGCATATCGTGTGGTTTTGCAGAAAACTGCATCCTCGTCTACCAAAAGTGTCATATTCATGCTTAAAACGCGTTTTGGCACAAATCCATGTGCGGGTTCTAAAAAGAGCAGCATTGGCATGCTTTTCACGTCGTTTGGTAGAAATCCACACGCGCGTTCTGCCAAAAGCGTCATTTGCATGCATATCGTGTGGTTTTGCAGAAAACTGCATTCTCGTCTACCAAAAGTTGCGTATTCATGCTTAAAACGCGTTTTGGCACAAATCCATGTGGGGGTGCTAAAAAGAGCAGCATTGGCATGCTTTTCACGTCGTTTGGTAGAAATCCACACGGGCGTTCTGCCAAAAGCACCATTTGCATGCATATCGTGTGGTTGTGCAGAAAACTGCATACTCGTCTACCAAAAGTGTCATATTCATGCTTAAAACGCGTTTTGGCACAAATCGATGTGCGGGTTCTAAAAAGAGCAGCATTGGCATGCTTTTCACGTCGTTTGGTAGAAATCCACACGCGCGTTCTGCCAAAAGCACCATTTGCATGCATATCGTGTGGTTTTGCAGAAAACTGCATCCTCGTCTACCAAAAGTTGCATATTCATGCTTAAAACGCGTTTTGGCACAAATCCATGTGCGGGTGCTAAAAAGAGCAGCATTGGCATGCTTTTCACGTCGTTTGGTAGAAATCCACACGCGCGTTCTGCCAAAAGCGTCATTTGCATGCATATCGTGTGGTTTTGCAGAAAACTGCATCCTCGTCTACCAAAAGTTGCGTATTCAAGCTTAAAACGCGTTTTGGCACAAATCCATGTGCGGGTGCTAAAAAGAGCAGCATTGGCATGCTTTTCACGTCGTTTGGTAGAAATCCACACGCGCGTTCTGCCAAAAGCACCATTTGCATGTATATCGTGTGGTTTTGCAGAAAACTGCATCCTCGTCTACCAAAAGTGTCATATTCATGCTTAAAACGCGTTTTGGCACAAATCCATGTGCGGGTTGTAAAAAGAGCAGCATTGGCATGCTTTTCACGTCGTTTGGTAGAAATCCACACGCGCGTTCTGCCAAAAGCACCATTTGCATGCATATCGTGTGGTTTTGCAGAAAACTGCATCCTCGTCTACCAAAAGTGTCATATTCATGCTTAAAACGCGTTTTGGCACAAATCCATGTGCGGGTTGTAAAAAGAGCAGCATTGGCATGATTTTCACGTCGTTTGGTAGAAATCCACACGCGCGTTCTGCCAAAAGCGTCATTTGCGTGCATATCGTGTGGTTTTGCAGAAAACTGCATCCTCGTCTACCATGAAATGCGTATTCATGCTTAAAACACGTTTTGGCACAAATCCATGTGCGGGTGCTAAAAAGAGCAGCATTGGCATGCTTTTCACGTCGTTTGGTAGAAATCCACACGCGCGTTCTGCCAAAAGCACCATTTGCATGCATATCGTGTAGTTTTGCAGAAAACTGCATACTCGTCTACCAAAGTGTCATATTCATGCTTAAAACGCGTTTTGGCACAAATCCATGTGCGGGTTCTAAAAAGAGCAGCATTGGCATGCTTTTCACGTCGTTTGGTAGAAATCCACACGGGCGTTCTGCCAAAAGCACCATTTGCATGCATATCGTGTGGTTGTGCAGAAAACTGCATACTCGTCTACCAAAAGTGTCATATTCATGCTTAAAACGCGTTTTGGCACAAATCGATGTGCGGGTTCTAAAAAGAGCAGCATTGGCATGCTTTTCACGTCGTTTGGACACGCGCGTTCTGCCAAAAGCGTCATTTGCGCTGCATATCGTGTGGTTTTGCAGAAAACTGCATCCTCGTCTACCAAAAGTGTCATATTCATGCTTAAAACGCGTTTTGGCACAAATCGATGTGCGGGTTCTAAAAAGAGCAGCATTGGCATGCTTTTTCACGTCGTTTGGTAGAAATCCACACGCGCGTTCTGCCAAAAGCACCATTTGCATGCATATCGTGTGGTTTTGCAGAAAACTGCATCCTCGTCTACCAAAAGTTGCATATTCATGCTTAAAACGCGTTTTGGCACAAATCCAGGTGCGGGTGCTAAAAAGAGCAGCATTGGCATGCTTTTCACGTCGTTTGGTAGAAATCCACACGCGCGTTCTGCCAAAAGCGTCATTTGCATGCATATCGTGTGGTTTTGCAGAAAACTGCATCCTCGTCTACCAAAAGTTGCGTATTCATGCTTAAAACGCGTTTTGGCACAAATCCATGTGCGGGTGCTAAAAAGAGCAGCATTGGCATGCTTTTCACGTCGTTTGGTAGAAATCCACACGCGCGTTCTGCCAAAAGCACCATTTGCATGCATATCGTGTAGTTTTGCAGAAAACTGCATACTCGTCTACCAAAAGTGTCATATTCATGCTTAAAACGCGTTTTGGCACAAATACGTGTGCGGGTTCTAAAAAGAGCAGCATTGGCATGCTTTTCACGTCGTTTGGTAGAAATCCACACGCGCGTTCTGCCAAAGCACCATTTGCATGCATATCGTGTAGTTTTGCAGAAAACTGCATACTCGTCTACCAAAAGTGTCATATTCATGCTTAAAACGCGTTTTGGCACAAACCCATGTGCGGGTTCTAAAAAGAGCAGCATTGGCATGCTTTTCACGTCGTTTGGTAGAAATCCACACGCGCGTTCTGCCAAAAGCGTCATTTGCATGCATATCGTGTGGTTTTGCAGAAAACTGCATCCTCGTCTACAAAAGTGTCATATTCATGCTTAAACGCGTTTTGGCACAAATCCATGTGCGGGTTCTAAAAAGAGCAGCATTGGCATGGCTTTTCACGTCGTTTGGTAGAAATCCACACGAGCGTTCTGCCAAAAGCGTCATTTGCATGCATATCGTGTGGTTTTGCAGAAAACTGCATCCTCGTCTACCAAAAGTTGCGTATTCATGCTTAAAACGCGTTTTGGCAAAAATCCATGTGCGGGTGCTAAAAAGAGCAGCATTGGCATGCTTTTCACGTCGTTTGGTAGAAATCCACACGGGCGTTCTGCCAAAGCACCATTTGCATGCATATCGTGTGGTTGTGCAGAAAACTGCATACTCGTCTACCAAAAGTGTCATATTCATGCTTAAAACGGGTTTTGGCACAAATCGATG